>NW_017722961.1:0-11472 GCF_001865875.1 Lupinus angustifolius
CACCCTCATAAATACATGATCTCCTTCTTCAAAACTCAGGGGGGTCCTTCTTCTGTCATAATAACTCTTCTGTCTACTTTGTGTTGTCTTCATGTTTTCCCTTATCATCCTTATTTTCTCCGTGGTCTGTTGAACTACATCGGGTCCTAATACTAGATTCTCTCCTGCCTCAAACCAACATAGGAGTGTTCTACACTTTCTGCCATACAGAGCTTCATATAAAGTGAAAACTATTGTTGTAGGTGAACTCGATTGAATGTAGATAGTCAGCCCAACTTCCTGAATTCTCCAATATGCAAGCTCTAAGAAGATCCTCCAATGATTGGATAGTCCTTTTCGATTGACCATCAGTTTGCGGATGGTAGGCTGAACTCATACTCAACTTGGTTCCTGAAGCTGTTTGTAAACCATTCCAAAACTTCAAGGTGGAGTGCAAGTCTCTATCCGAGATGATATTCGTAGGAATACCATGCAATCAAACTATTTCTTTTATGTACAACTCCGCCAGTCTCTCCAAAGAGTACTTTATGTTCATTGGTAGAAAGTGAGTTGTCTTCGTCAAACGATCCAAAATTACCCAAACAGTGTCATAACCCTTCTGAGTTCGTGGAAAACCACTCACGAAGTCCATTGGAATGCTATCCCATTTCTATACACGGATATCCGAGGGTTGAAGTTCTCCACCGGGTCGCTTGTGCTCAACTTTGCTTTCTGGCACACTAAGCAACGAGAAACATACTCCGCTACATCTTTCTTCCTACCGGACCACTAAAACATCTTCTTGAGGTCTTGATACATCTTGGTAGCTCCCGGGTGAATACTTAGCTTTCTTTTATGAGCTTCGTCCAAGATTTCTTAGCTTTCTTTTATGAGCTTCGTCCAAGATTTCCATTTTTAAATCGGGATCTCTTGGCACGCAGACTCGATTCTTGCATTGGAGTACTCCATCGGTTCCTACCTGAAATTTTGGAGCTTTCCCTTCAGCCAACAAGACTATCTTTTCTTGTAGTTCTGGATCCGAACCTTTAAACCCTTCAGTTGTTCCAAAAACTCATTTGTTATGGTAAGCATACCTAAAATCAAACTTTTAGGTCCTACTTGAACAACTAAATTCAAATCCCTGAACTCCTCCATCAGCTTCATTTCTCTGACCATCCTGGTTGAAATGTGCAAAGACTTCCTACTCAATGCATCAGCCACCATGTTAGATTTTCCGGGGTGGTACTGAAGATCAAAATCGTAGTCCTTGAGGAATTCCATCCATCGCCTTAGTCTCATGTTCCGTTCCTTATGGTCAAACAGGTACTTCAGACTCTTATGGTCGCTGAAAACTTTGAATCTCACACCATATAGATGGTGTCTCCACACCTTGAGGGTAAACACGATTGCAGCTAGTTCTAGATCGTGCGTTGGGTAGTTCTGCTCATGTGTCTTTAACTACCTTGACGCATAAGCCACTACTTTCCTTTGTTGCATCAACATGCAACCTAATCCTTGCTTCGACGGTTCATAATATACGTTGTAGTTTTCGTCAGGATCTGGCAAGACTAATACAGGCGCTGTGGTTAACCTCTCCTTCAATTCTTGAAAACTTGATTCGCACTTCGTCGTCCAGACAAAGGGTTTGTCCTTCCTTGTTAGTGTAGTTAGCGGCAAGGCTAACTTTGAAAATCCTTTAATGAATATCCTATAGTACCCTTCTAATCCGAGAAAGCTTCTTATCTCCGTCACCGACTTTGGAGAATTCCATTCTATTACTGTCTCCACTTTCGCAGGATCCACGATAATTCCTCCTTTCGAGATTACATGACCGACAAAATTTACCGACTCTAGTCAAAACTCACACTTTGAAAGTTTGACATAGATTTGATTGTCCTTCAAAATCTACAATACCACTCGCAGATGTTCGACATGTTCGTCTTGATTCTTTGAATAAATCCGGATATCATCGATAAACATGACTACAAACGTGTCAAGGTATGGATGAAAAATCGAGTTCATGTAATCCATGAACACTGCAGGGGCGTTGGTCACACCAAATGGCATTACGAGGTATTCGTAATGGCCATAACGCGTCCGAAAAGCTGTTTACGGAATGTCTTCCGACTTTACGCGTATTTGATGATACCCCGATCGAAGATCGATCTTTGAAAATAATGTAGCTCCTCTCAACTGGTCCATCAAGTCATCAATCCTCTAATCGTAAGTTCATAGCATTTACATCTTTAAACGAAGATCATAAACAATCAAATAATCACACAAAGTCACACAAGAAAGCATGTAAGGTCATGCTCAGGCCGAATAAGATTGAACCGCTCTGATAGCACTTTATGTGACGCCCCGAAAATCATTTCATATTTAATATATTTAATCTCTTAGAAAAATGGGTAAATTTTTCTTTCCTTTTTTTCTTTTTCTTTTATGTAACCTATAACTTACAAATCCTTTGCAGTTTTACCTTATTCCATTTTCAAGAAGTCACATTTTCAAACCTTGCGAAAATAAAATTCTTAATACATTGAAGATAATTAAACGAATACAATTCTTTTCTGAATACTTCTCATTCATAATATTCTTGAATAAATACATAATTGTTTATAGGGCGAAATCTAATCATCGCCACAAATAAAAAAAATGAAAATACAAAGAAAATAATGTCGGGGCATTGGCATTACAAAAAGTACCTCACACAGGTTCCTATCACAATAATCAATAAAGTACCTCACACAGGTTCCTATTACAAAAATGTGTGGATCACTTATAATCAATAAAAAGAATGTCATTGCTTACGTACTTTGTATACATAGTAAAACAAAAAAAGTACACATTTATTGAGAGTCATTCTATTCATGTATCCGTAGTTTAATAAAGAATGTCTGCGGCAATGTAATCAGCTTTTGGAAGGCTCTATATATCTAGATACTCTTGAACTCTAACCAATTTGAATTATAGTGTTGCACAAAAATATGTTACTATTTTGAATGAAAAAGATGCAGATGATTAAGGAATTTCATATTCAACTTGCTTTAAGTTCTTTGTTTAATGCTCGTCAATGTACCAGTGCTTTAAATTCTTTGTTTCCTATCTACATTTAATTTTACCTTAATTCTTAATACAACTTTTTTTATATGCAAAGATTGGATTAAATGCACAAGGGTGCTAACCCAACAAGAATTATAACCAATAGATACACACAAACTACAGAAAACAATAGAAAAAAGAAATAGAGGCACTCTGCATCAAACAATAGCAAATAAAGAATACATCACACCCTATAAACTACCCACCATACAGCTCCAAGGGTCCATACACTAGTTTGCAAAAGAGAATAAATTCAAATGCAGATAGGAAGAAAATCATAACCACGGCCTAACCTTGAAGTGATAATAATAGTTTGAGTTACCATTTTGAAAATTAATAGTTAGTGTCTTATGCATCCATATATTGAATGTTGATTTAATATCCCTGAATTGTGAAATTTTAGCTATTGAAATATTGTATAGAAGACTATTATTGAAAACTTGTATTTTAATTTGCCTATATTGAAGAAGACTTGTTTTGCCTCCTACATCCATGAATGTTAGGAATTAGAAATTTCACCCTTTATTAATTTACCAGCACAGAGAAGCCAATAAAAATGTGTGGATCACTTATAATCAATAAAAAGAATCTCATTGCTTATGTACTTTGTATACATAGTGAAACAAAAAAAGTACACATTTATTGAGAGTCATTCTATTCATATATCCGTAGTTTAATAAAGAATGTCTGTGGCAATGTAATCAGCTTTTGGAAGCCTCTATATATCTAGATATTCTTGAACTCTAACAAATTTGATTCCTTAATCTGTTTTAGGAAGTCTATGTTTGCCACCACGACATCCTTTAATTGCCTCACATGGCCTCCTATATGGGTTAGCTATTGGAAGTTTGCAATTAGTGGGATTCTTTGGGCTACATCCAGGAATAGTATTACGCCCCAATGCCCCATTACCAATATTTCTGGCCTCAACATTGTGGATGTAAAGTGAACAAACCAAAAGGGCAGTAAGTAAGACAACCAACATTCCCTTTGACATTGCCATTAATGTTTTTTTATATTTGATCTGGATATAGAATTGAAAAGAAGTTGATGATTACACCCAGCAACTTGATTTGTTCTAGTGGTATCAATGTGTTTAAATAAGATATTTTTTGTTCTATAGTTAGCCATTACTATTATATCAGAATGCTACAAATGTGCAACACAATGATAACCTCTCGTTGCCATGAGAATGAAGGGAAGTCTTGGTTACCCGAACAAAAAGATCATTGCAAAGAGAGATCCATAAAAGTCATGGGCATAGCCATATAAAGAATGAGTGGTTATTTTCACATGTGCATTAGATATACATACAATTCAAGTGAATATTTCTAAAAGCATTATCATAACCATTGAAGATGTTCGGCATATTTGTAAATAATCATTTAAATTATTGCCTAAATATGTGGCTATTGTTCAAAATAACACATCCATTGTTGTTGATTATGATATTACTCATTCTAGTGGTGGTGATTAGACGTTTGCTATGTTAAATCTTTTTGCAGTATTGTTATTTAAAGTTTGATGAATGCTAATCAAGTAAATAGGAGTATAAAAACTATCTAAGTGTCACAAATAACTAAAGTAATAAGGAGTTGTTATATTCAGAATGACTTACAAGATTATAACCTTTGAATTAAACATTTATTGTTTTAAGCAAGATTATTATGGTTGGATTGATTTGGTGACGCAAATACTCGAAATTGTAATATAATGAGAGGGAGAGCTGAGATTGAATTTTACACTTACTATCCATGCACATCTGATTCTTAATATAAATTAATTCAGTAATGATTATTCCATATAATGACCTAAAAAAATATGTAATAATCCTAATGACATTTTGATTTTTTTTGGAACTATACAATGTACTATTTATTCAAAATTTTTTTTAGAAAAAAGTTATATATAAAAGGAACTTTTTTTTTTTTACCTTTTTTTTTCTTACTACCATTTTCCAGCTCATAGTAAGGTTTCGTTGTGAAGGAGCATTTGGATGAAATCTTTGTATTGACACTACTTAATTGTACAAAATGTATTAATAACGTCTTTTTATTATACAACGTCTTTTTTTTTGTACATAAAAAACCTAATCCAACTATAATGTCTATACTAACCATCTTTTATTCATGTATTAGAAGTGTCCCCACTTGATTTTTGGTTAACACTAACTAGCTAGTTTAAGAAAATGTAAAACTCAATTTTAATATCTTTAAAATGATTTGGAATCTGCACTATACAATGCGGTGATTTCAAAGTGTTTTTTCCTACTTTTTTTCTTCTCTTTCATTGATTTTGCTAATTAATAGGAATTTTAATTAAAATTCATTTGCTATTTTTTATTTATATGAAAATAAATAATTATTTAAAAAAAATTGTTGATTAATGATTTTGAAAATTTTGAACCCAAACCACAAGTGAATAATTAGTCATTGATTACAATTTGAAATTTCGAACAAAGATAAAATTAGTTTTGAAACATAAAAATATGCATTTTTATGATAAATTAGTATTTTTAAATTTTTTTACAAAAGCTCTCGTTGGGTAAAAATATTTCATTTAGCTTTAAAAAGTCGCTAAGTACGATTTTCAAATAGAAAATCATTCGTGAATATATAAAATCTTAAAATTATCATAACGTCCATAAATGAATAAAAATAACTATTTGACTCCATAAAATCACAAAAATGACCATAATCCCCTTTAATTGGTTTTTGTTATTTTACATTTATAATTTTTAGAATTTCTAATTAATTTTAATTTATAAAAGTATGCATGATAAAATTGAATGTTCATATAAAGTATGCATGTGCATCAACTTAGAAAGTCTAGGGTAAGGTAGCAATATATAGAGTCGCCTAAGAGACAAACCATACCTGATTCAACCTGATCAATACTTACCTCCGACTTCTATTTTTATGTGATTATTCAATTATGTGCGTACAAAATAATTACATCTCTTTGACTCAAATTATATAATGCATTTGGTTGCAAGAATGTAAATACTTATCCAACTAGTATTTTTTATAAACAAATTTATCTAATTTTATACATATTAAGGAAATTAGTTCAATTACTTGCTTTGGTATAATAACATAACATACAAATAATTACAAGAGTGTAATTTCTATGCAATGTCAATGTAAAAGATTATACATGGTTAGTCAACCGTCAATCATTCATTTGTATTATTTATATTTAAGAGTTAATAATAACTAAATATGAATGTTGGATGATATAATTATAGTGTAACATACTCTTACACTCTTGGTGCTTATATTTTCTTTCTAATTACAATTACTATACAATGTTTGGTATTTGCAACATTATTTTAATTAAAAGTAGAATTTTAAACTTCGAAAATAATTAAATTTTCTTATATTAGATATTAAAAAAATATTGATGTTTTCTCTTATAATTGAGATTTATGGAGTGTATTATCTCATCATTCAAACGGTGTTTTTTTAATTTCTTTTGTTAGTCAATAAGAACAATTTATACAAATGATTTACATTCATTTTATATAGCATTTCATATGTCATTTTCTTCCTAAAATTTCACCATATATACACATATACAAATGATTCTCATAATAATTAAATATATATCATTTCATGTGTCAAAATAGATATTAATAAGAAAAATTAGTATTAAGAAGACTTGTCCGAAAAATTGGAAATCCATTATATTTAATCTGGTATATTCTCATTCTCAAAAGTAGTGCATTATCTATACATAGATTGGAAATACACAATATTTATGTATGGGAACAGAGTTGACTATGAACAGTTCAATTCCATTATTTTCTTGTTTTTTCTATTACAAAAACATTTAATTCTTTAAATTATATTTCTTAAGCAATCCATTGTCCATTTCAACTAACATTTTAACTAACAAACTAATATTTATACTTCTAAATTTAAAAAACAATTAATATACATAAGTGCATAATACAAATTAAAATAAGTCATATTCAGAAACTTCACAAAAGACAAGTAAAATGAAAATGATGAAATAATATCAAAAAGTGCCAACATGACATTCTTATATGCTTGACTACCATAGTAATATCATCTTATTACTAATATGTTCTTATTTATTAAATTGTATGATAGGAAAATGGCAGATTATTATATATCATCTTAAGTGCAATATCATTATAGATCTTGTATGAGGATAAATATTTGTTTTGCTAAGAAATTGACATATATTATAGAAGGAATATAAATTAAAGTTTGTAGTTATCTATAGTTGAAACCTTTTTTGGGAAAAGTCGTCACAATGTCATGCTAATAAAAGTGTCCTTTAATTACAAATATATAAAGTACATTATCAATTATAATGTATACTAATTATTAATATATTTTACTGTTTTGCTTCATAATATGGATGTATCATCATATAGTCAAATTCATTCATATGAAATCATTAAGAAGGAATAAAAAGAGTAGTCATATCTTAATATTTTCAACAATAATATGATGGGTGAAATTATATGTCTTGTATCTTGTATCCAATGCGAGTTCTCATTTTTCATTTCTTGATTTCTCGTAACTCAATCATTGGATCTTAAATTTCAAGTATATTCTTCACAGTCACAAATGGTATACTTCCAGTCTTAGAGATTTTCTTTAATGTAACCATATAAAGAAGCAAAAAAATTGTAACTTCTAAACTTCCTCTTCAAAATATTTGCTACCATTATACTTGGAGTGTTGGATTTACATATCTAGTTTTAAAGTGTGAAGGAAATGTCCGAGTATAGATGATAGGGGATGCTATGCTAAAGGACTCTTGAATCCATGAAATTCATGTTCCCAAAGTGGTTGTGTTTTACTTTCCATGACTTGCATTAGCTTTCTTGTATTTGTGTAAGAATATAAAGACATGAAATTCATAAATTTTAAACTTCCTCATCAAAATTGAGGCTAGCGTTGTACTTGGAGTGTTGGATTTGTGTTTCTAGTATGGAAGTGTGAAGAAAATGTCTCTATTAAATTTGATACTGAACAAATAAAGATAAAGTGAATTATGGTTGGCCTTATCTTGATGTCACAATGTTTTTAGTTTGTAAGGTACGAATCAGCAAACA
The DNA here is from genome assembly GCF_001865875.1 of Lupinus angustifolius. Lineage (NCBI taxonomy): Eukaryota > Viridiplantae > Streptophyta > Magnoliopsida > Fabales > Fabaceae > Lupinus > Lupinus angustifolius. The sequence goes on from NW_017722961.1 coordinate 8,174, forward strand.
TGGACTCCAATCAAATCAGTCCAGTTTGGTGCATTTATAAAATGTTAAGTTCAACAATTATGATTTTAAACTTTTTTGTAAGCTGATTATTATCAACTAGATCTAATTATTGTCATTTTCACCAATTTAAATCATTAACATAGAAATGATTCATTTTCATTTTCTGAATAACAATGATACTAATAAAAATAGTAGTAGTAAACCATCATTTACATGGTATAACTTTAAATAATTTATCATAACTTAGATATTATAGTTCTGTGAATCTTTTTTTATCTAATTGCTTCATTATCCATCCAATTAGGGAGAATGGACCTATTGAACATAACATATATGGATGTGGCTAGAAGTTTAGTGTGGAAGCATTTTGAAAAGATTAAAGTAACTTGGTAGAGAAGGCTGGCAACAAATATTGTAATAAACAACTTGGCAGAAGTTCAAAGAATGGAACAAGGGCATAGAAGTTTAGTGTGGAAGCATTTTGAAAAGATTAAAGTAACTTGATAGAGAAGGCTGGCAACAAATATTGTAATAAACAACTTGGCAGAAGTTCAAAGAATGGAACAAGGCACTTGCGCAACTGCTAACTAGTAAATTGGTGTATGAAATTACCAACTCGGATGTTGCAAACAAGAATAAAAAGGTTGTCGAATCTACAAGGACTTGTTGAATACTAGCATTTCAATAACATATTGTTATTCTAAGTGGTTTTCAAAGGCTTTGAGCAAGAAGACGATAACGAACCCCTACAAAGTGATTTTCTATCCCTTTTAACAATCTTATTTGTTAACATTTCGTTGGGCATATGGTATTTGCGCAAAATTTTTTTGGTGAAACTTCAATGTTTAGTGTGGATACGACTAGTGCATTTCTTGTAGTTGGCGCAACTCATCTGATATGGGTTATTTGATTTTAACTTCTTGACACCAATTTTTGCACCTTTGTGCTCTTTACGTCGTTAAATGTCATGGAAGCTCATTTGAGCAATAAATCATCAAGATGCCAAGTATGGTTAACAATTCCTAAGCTTTTAATTATGAATCTTTTTTATTTGATTGTTTCATTACCATCCAATTAGGGAGAAAGGAGCTAGTGAACACAACATATATGTATGTGAATAGTTCCTAACATGCTTCACTAGTAAGTCCACATCAACTAACCCTAGAACAAACTTCTAATCCTACACCTGAAGGGATCACATTAAATGATCAATCTGTTGTTGGATAGGATGATAATAAAGAATCAAAAGCATAACCTATATCAAAGAGGTATTTAAGTATGATGTTGGAGCATTTTTAAAAGATTAAAATGATAAGCATATACAAGGTTGAAACCAAATTTTTTAAGGAACAATTTTGCATAAGTTCAAAGAATGAAATAAATCACTTACACAACCATAGAGAGTTATGCGTTAAAAAATATATTATGACAGGAGGCCATGACAAGGGGAAGTCATTTCTACTGCATTGGATAGGGAAGCATCCATCAACGACCTAAGTCATTGGTCGAACGGAAACTAGGAATGGTCCTTATCATGGAGACGACATCCTTTTATTTGGGAATATGACCTATCTAATAATCTTATGCAAAAGATAGTGGGAGTAGATTCACGATAAGTGAGGCCAATACACAGTCAATTCAACATACTTGACTCTTCTCAGTAAGGCGAATGATCAGACACACAATCACAACACATTCAAACTTTTGTGGGAGACCAAATCACCCTTGAAGGCTATCAAATTTTATTGGAGACTTTTCTAAGACAGAGTATCTACCATGGAAGCTTTACTTAGGTGAGGAATTTTACATCTACATGGAGAAACCACGTGCGAGTTATGTAACGATGAACTATAAACTTCTCAACACATATTCTCGGGATGCAGGATCACTTACCATCTTTGATAGATGCTTTACAATTGGTTGGGGTTTGTTATCACTCTTCCACAGGATACTAGAAGTCACTTCACAATGGATAAGGGCCTCTCTACTAACAAAAAAACAGGAAATTCTAGAGCATAATATGGCTATCAATAATATGATCAATATGGTTGGCAAGGAACACCATCATATTCAACTCTAACAAGATCCCTTTCCAACAAATTTTGGAGACCACGAAGGTGAAATCATGGCTTTGGATTAGAGGAAAATCTGATAACAAAATTATGTCATACTATGAATGAATTTCTAATCCATGTCAATGCTTACTTTCTTAGTAGTCCTAAATTATAGTTGCAATTATGTGACTGTTAATCTCTCTTGTAAATCTTATACGATTGGTACATATTAATTCAATTTTACTTGTAAAAAAAATAGATCATCTTAATTGCAGTATCATCATAGATCTTTTATGAGGATTAATATATATTTTGGGAAGAAATTAGCAAGGAATACAAATTAAACTTTGTAGTTATATATAGTTGAAACCGTTTTTTAGAAAAGTCGTCAGAATTTCATGCTAATAAAAGTGCCCTTTAATTATTAATATATTTGGTACATTATTAATTGTAATGTACGCTAATTATTAATATACTTGATTATGCTTCATAATATGGGTGTATAGCCTTCTAAGCATGTCTAACACTATGAATACTAAAGATGATGAACACTATCATAATATAGTCAAATTCATTCATGTCAAACCATTGAGAAGGAATGTAGAACAAAAACATATCTTAATAAAATCACCAAGAATATGATAGATGAAATTATATGTCTTTGATCTTGTGTCCAAATGCATGTACATTGTGGAACATGTAGGTTCAATGAGATAGAACAATAAGGTGAGTTCTGATTTTGTTCAATTCTTGATTTCTCTTAACTCTCATTGGTTGTTTAAAAATTTCAAGTATATTGTTCAATGTCACAAATGTTATACTTTGGTTCTTAAAATTCCTCTTTAAAATATTGGCTATCGTTGTACTTTGAGTGTTTGGACTTGCGTGTCTAGTTTGAATGTCTGAAGATAATGTGTCTATTAAATTTGATATTGAATAAAGAATAAATAAAGATAGAATGAATTTTAGTTGGCCTTATCTTGATGTCACAATGTTTTTAGTTTGTAAGGTATGGATAAGCAAACTTGGACTCCAATAAAATCAGATTTAGTTTGGTGCCTTTACAAAATGTTATGTACAACAATTAGGATTCTAAACTTTCTTGAAAGCAGATGATTCTCAAATCAAATTATTGTCATTTTCACCAATTGATGTAATTAATAAAGAAGTGACCACTACTACTACCACTACCACTACCACCACCACCACCACCACCACCACCACCACCACCACCACCACCACCAC
>NW_017722962.1:0-15201 GCF_001865875.1 Lupinus angustifolius
ATAATAATAATAATAATAATAATAATAATAAACAATCATTTACATGCTATATCTTTATATAATTTACTATTTAAATATATACTAACTAAGACATTTTAACTGTGTGAATCTTTTTTATCTAATTTTTTCATTATCCATCCATTTAAGGATAGTAGTCTAGTACGGGAACATTTTTAAAAGATTAAAGTGATTAGGGTAGACAAGACTAGAAACAGCTGTTGTAAGAAACAACTTGGCAAAAGTTCAAAGAATAGAATAAATCACTTGAAAAATCATATAGAGTAATGTGTTCAAAAAAAGATTATGACGAGAGTCCATGACAAAGAGCAATCATTTCTAATGTCTAAAGCCTCACAATGCAAGCAAGAGTTGGGAGTTAGAACTTATGATGCAGAAAATACAAAAAAGGACCTTGTGGGTACAATTATTTGGCATGGTTATTCCCTATCAATAGTGAATCATATTAATTTTATGAGGTACTAAGCTACCCTCCAACCCTTGTTTCAAGTTCCTTCTCGGAACACCACGAAGAAGGAGGTATCGAATGGGTATGATTTTGAGAGAGAAAATGCTATGAGGATGTCAGATAGTAATTTATTTTGCAAGAGAAGTCAAAGTTTGCAAGTGTGATCCATAACAAAGTTTTGATGAAGACAACAAATTTGGTAAAGCTTGAAGTTGGAATATGTTATCAAACAACAACCCAAAGGCTCAAGGTTATTTAGAATGAGGAGAGTCATTTTATTGTTAGACGTCCTAAGAAGATTGCCTAGTTCGATTCTAGGTTAGGTAAACCTAGGTTGAGAATCTCACAAAGCTTAAAAGGGAAATAACACTTAAAAATGAGAATTATCCATCCTTAAAAGATGGTATGCATGTACTTCACTTGAGCATACATGACTTCAGTGCATTAAAACTGAATATGTTTTTGAATCTAAACTTTTGGTTAACACTGCTTAATTGATTAAAGATATAATTTAATCGATTAAGTGGTCTTTAGAACAAGTTAATTGATGAAGTGTTTTGGTGGATCAATTAATTGAATTATAGTAGCTACTGGTTTGAAGTTCTTAGCCTTGCTAATCGATTATACCAGAGGTTAATCGATTAAATATGTTTACTAAAGAAAACATGTAATTTTCAACAAACGTTAGTCGATTAATTTCATTGATAATCAATTAAGATTAGTTAAATTCAGTTTACTATAAAAGTTGTAATTTTACCCATAAGCAATAAGAGAGAGATTCAAAAAATTTCTAGAGTTCAATATGGAAAATAGTGTTTTGAAAAAAGTTTAAGTTTTTTCTTGTGCATAATAGGGATTAGAACAAAAAGCTTCTTCCGAAGTAATTTTTTAGCATTCAATAGTAAAATTATTTTTCATACAAACCTTGTATAAATTCACATTTTCTATTAGGTTTTGTGAGATTTCTGATTAGGTTTGAAGTTATGTGCCTGAAATAATTTTAAAAAGAAAATACACTCTTCCAACTTTGCTCTCCCTTTTGACTTCATCAAAAGAAGAAAAGCCAAGAGTCTAACATAATATATATAGCATACAATATGTATACAACAAACATAAAAGTAATCATAAGGGTAACATGGCATAACATAACATTAAAAGATGTTCAAACATTATTCAAAACATAATTAGAAAAACAACAATTTGTCCAGAATCATGCAACATTACAAACATAATTCCTAGACAACAAATGTTCTAATACTCAAGCTTAGTGGTATTGTCATCAAAGTCAATTCTATTTATCTTATAAGAAAGACGTTGAAGCTCGAATTGGACTTGTTGATTTTGAGCATCAAGAGCATCTTTCCGATTAGAGATTAAGTCTCGAAGAGAGAATAACTCATCCATGATCATTTGATTGGTAGGCATGGGAAAAGATGAAGAAGAATCGACATGAAACTTAGAATGTTGATGTTCAGGAGGGTTAGTAGAGACATTTGCATTAGGATCAACAGATGCAACCTGTCTATAACTTTGATGCTTATAGAGTCTATCAATAGGATCTTGAAAGAAGCCCATTTTGTGGATCACATCCACATCGATCTTACTATCACGTGCATCAAGTGTGACTTTGGATTCACCTGCAGTGGGTACACCAAAATGCTCAATTATGTTGGTTATGAAGATTGCATAAGGCAAAGGGTTGTGAGTATCTCGAACATACCACATATGTCTCATTATTGTGTTAGCCCAATTGATTGAAAGATTATGCTTAAGAGCATACATAAATTGCAGTTCCAAGTCATTGATTTTAGAATAATTTGAATATTTTTGAAGTATGACATAGCTCAAAAAGTAATGAAGCAAACAGTCTTCGAGATTGAGATTTCCTACAACAAGGATATCTCTATTCTTTACAGTTTCACCTAAAGCCAGTTGCTTATGCATTTCTATTTCCTTTTCAGAGAATCTACACATAGAGTAGTAGAACTCTTTTCTATTATAATTATCCCATTCACATGCAAGACCGAAATCTTTTATGCTACCTTGAGAAGGTATGTTACAACATATTGAACTGAAGGTCTTCACATCTAAGACAATTTCTTTTCCTTTCATATAGGATGTTAGACGATTTTTTCTAAAGTTCAAGTTGCAGTAAAATACTTTAACAAGTTCAGGATAATAGGCATTTGATTTCTCACAAAAATAAAAAAGATCTTGTTGCCTTAGAAGAGTAGGGAAATGAAAATATTCAAACTCAAAGTTACTGATATTACCATACTTAGGAGCAAATATGGAGCGTCCAAGAAAGTGCTCTAAGAAAACTTTACGTTGTTCATCATTTGCGAGAAGACATACCAAATCCAAAGCATTAGCCTCAGAAGATGAAGCTCCTTGCTTCCTTTGAGACACACTAGTACGTTGCTTCTTAGCTCTTGATGATGAAGCCATTGATTGAGTTTTTGAAAAAGTTAGGTTTTTGAGGTTTGAGAGATTTGGGAATTTTTTATAAAGGCCACTAAACACGAAATCTATGGAATAAAAATGCTTAGAATTGAAAAAGTGATATGGAATAAGTCAAAAATCACACAAATCAGATCAAAAATGAAGATTTTAGAGAAAATCTAGGGTGAACACGAAAAAAAGGGTTTGAGGAGGAAGAAGAAGTGTTTGAAAAATGAGGAGGAAAACTTAAATACTGGTCAGAGTAATCGGTTACTGAAAGTGAGTAATCGGCTACTTAACATAAAAAAATTCCCAGATTTCAAAAAGACATCTTAGGTAAGCGATAACACAGGAGGGTAATCGGTTATTGAAGATTCCTGCTCATTGCCGTAATCGGTTACTCTCTAGAGTAATCGGTTACTGAACCCAGAATTTCAAATTTTCAGGCATACTGATGCCGAGTAATCGGTTTCTGATCATATATAATCGATTACATACCCAAGAATTTGAAAATTTTGAATAGAAGTAAGCAATTTTAAGTACAAGTAGACATAACATAAGTACAATGAAGAAAACATATAATCATGAATAAGCATTTAAGATAAGTAGGCTTCATCAAGTATGCCTAATTCACATCTTATTTTATAGAAAGGTTATTTTGCCAAGGGTTTAATGAATATATCTGCTAGTTGGTCATGAGTATGAACAAATTCTAAAGTCACATCTTTCTTTTGGACATGGTCCCTAAGGAAGTGATGTCTTATATCTATGTGTTTGGTTCTAGAATGCGTTACTGGATTCTTTGTGAGATTTATAGCACTAGTATTGTCACATTTTAGGGGAATGTATCCTATGTTTAAGCCATAATCTCTTAATTGTTGTTTAAGCCACACCACTTGGGCACAACAACTACCTATCGCTATGTATTCTGCCTCAGCAGTACTTAGGGTAAGCTTATTTCTTGCATGACCATGAGACTAGTGCATTTCCTAATATATGACAAGTACCACTTGTACTTTTTCTCTCAGTTTTGCATCCAACAAAATCTGAATCTAAATATCCAACAAAATCACATATACTTCCTTTTGGATACCATAATCCACGTCAGCTGTGCCTTTTAGATATTTAATGATTCTTTTGATAGCAACTAAATGTGACTCTTTTGGTTTTGCTTGATACCGAGCACACAAACAGACACTAAACTTTACATTAGGCCTACTGAAAGTTAAATAGAGTTGGAAACCAATCATACCTTGATACTTTGATATATCAATGCATTTTCCATCTTCATATATATCAATGTATGTACCAGAACCCATAGGAGTGTCAATTGGCTTGTAGTCATCCATTTCAAATCTTTTCAAAAAGTCTCTACAGTATTTGGATTGACTCACAAAAATACCATCCTTGAGTTGTTTGATTTATAGTCCAAGGAAGTAATTTAACTTCCCCATCATAGATATTTCAACTTCTTCTTGCATCATTTTGCTAAAATCACTACACAAAATCTTATTAGTAGAACAAAAAATAATATCATCTACATATATTTGAACGAGAAAAGTATGATAATTTATTTTCTTAATAAAGAGTGTAGCGTCGATCTTTTCTTTGGTAAACCCTTTTTCAAGTAGAAAGTTTGTTAGATGATCGTACCAAGCACGAGGAGCCTGCTTTAAGCCATAGAGAACTTTCTTTAGTTTATACACATGAGAAGGATGTTTCTAGTCTTCAAAATCTAGAGGTTGTTCTACAAACACTTCTTCTTGTATATAACCATTTAGAAAAGCACTCTTTATGTCCATTTGATATAAATGAAAATTTAAAGAGCAAGCATATGCAAGTAGAAATCGAATAGCTTCAAGTCTAGCAACAAGAGTGAAGGTTTAATCAAAATCTATTCCTTTTTCTTGATTGTATCCTTGTGCTACCAGTCTAGCTTTATTTCTAACAATAATTCCATTTTCATCTGATTTATTACGGAATACCTAACATCCTATAATATGCCTATTCTCTGGTCTAGGAACAAGTTCCCAAACTTCATTTCTCTCCAACTGGTTCAACTCTTCCTGCATGGCAAGAGTCCAGTGTTCATCCTCAATTGCATCATCCATCTTGGAAGGTTCTATTTGAGAAACGATAACCATGTTTAAACAAGTATCATTTAGCTTTAAATGAGTAGTGACACCCTTACTTATGTCGCAAGTGATGTTGTTAATAGGATGATTTCAATGAGTTCTCCATTCTTTGGGTAAATCAGAATGAATATGCCCTTCTTGAGAAGATAGAGTATCATCAATTTTCAAATGCTTAGTATTGGTAAACGAATCCTCTTTTAAAGGGGAACTTGACAAGTCCTCTTCATCAAGAGTTAACCCATCATTTATAGGATTGGTTTCATCAAAAGACATATGAATAGAGTCTTCCACGGCTAGAGTTCTTTTATTGAGTATTCTATAAGCTTTACTCATAAGAGAGTAGCCTAGGAAGAGTCCTTCATCAACTTTTGAATCAAACTTGCCTAAGTTATCTTTACCATTATATAATACAAAACATTTACTACCAAATACATGCAAATGAGAATACATGCAAATGAGAAATGTTTGGTTTTCTACCTTTAAAGAGTTCATAGGGGGTTTTCTTGAGAATTGGTCTTATAAGAACTCTTTTTGAAACATAACATGTTGTACTAACTGCATCAACCCAAAATTATTTTGGGAGATTAGTTTCATTCAACATTGTACGAGCAAATTCTTCTAAGTTTCTCTCTACAAAACCATTTTTTGTGGTTTCTAGGAGCATAAAAATTGTGATTGATACCCAAATCATCACATAATTCTTTAAAAAAAGCGTTTTGAAATTCTCCCCCACGATCACTTCTTACAGCAGCGATTTTCAGAGATTTTTCACTATTGCAGAAGGCATTGCATGCGTCATTCTTATGAACTAAGAATAGAGTCGAAGTATATCTTGAATAATTTCCTATTATAACAAGAGCATAGTAGTTACCACCGCAACTTTTGGTCCTTGAGGGACCAAATAAGTCCATGTGTCTTAACTGCAATAGTCTATCGGAAGAAACTACATGCTTTGGTTTGAAAGAGGTTTTTGTTTGTTTACCCATTTGACAAGCACTACATACTTTGTCTTTAACAAACTTCATTTTGTGTAAACCAAAAACTAAATCTTTCTTAATCAGTTTATTCAAGTGATCCATATGAATATGTGCAATGCTCCTATGTCAAAGTCATGCATCATTATTATTATTAGCAACTAAACATTTTATTGATAAAGAAGAATCTATGTGAATCATATATATATTATTTATCCTCTTACTAATTAGTTTAGAGTTATTATAATCCTTACTTTCGATAATGCATTTATCAGGGTAGAAAACCACATGAAATCCTTTGTCGCATAGTTGACTTATTCTCAACAAGTTGTGCTTGAGTCCTTCAACATATAATACTCCTTCTATAGTTGTTGAAGGTGGCTTACCGATTCTACCAACTCCAAGTATTTCCCTTTGTTGTTATCACCATATATGACTTAGCCTTTCTCCAACTCCAAGGATAGAGAACTTATCTTTGTCGCCTGTCATGTGTTTTGAGCAGTCATTGTCCAAGTACCATAGGTTGCAGGCGGCTCTCAAATTTTCCTGCAAAATAGGTTAAGTAATATTAGGTACCCAATTTTCTTTGGGTCCTACATGGTTAGCAAGTAAGAGGCGTGTCAGAAGTCAAACCGCGTAGCTTGGCTCTAGATCTAAGAAGGAACCTTTTTGTGAAAGTGTAATTGGAAGTGTGCTTGTAATTGAATATTGCTATGTTTCTTAGTGAAGAAAAATCTCTCAGATCAGACGGGAGGTCTGAATGTTGTTTGCAAGTGGACTAGCAAACGAACAAGGATAAAAATTTGTTGTTCTTGTTTTTATTCCCTTATCTCATTTACATTTCAAGTTTTTATATTTCACATTGATTCTTGAATTGCTTAATTTCTTTAGATTAATTGTTCATAATCTGATTAAGCAGTATATGTTTGTAAAGATTGAATTGTTCGAGTTTTATGTTGAAAAGATTATGTTTTCAAGAAACATAACTGTTAGGATAACTAATTAAAATAGTCATTAATCGATTAAGACATAGTTGTCAATAATCAATTAAGACCTTGTGTTGGAATTTGTTGAAAATATGATGTTTTGAAGTAAAATGAAAAAACTCACTAGTCCCACTTTGCTAAGAGGAGGGAAGTTGAAATGCTTTATAAGCCTGAAGTTGTGGTCCAACATTCTTTTTAATAAAATATTTAATTATTTATTTATTAATTTATTTATTTTAATTTTTTGGGGCCTTTTGGGCTTGGGCCATATGTTGACCAAGTCAACACAGACATGCAGCAAGGAAAGAGTCGTTAGAGAGACGTTGGAGGAGATCTCGACCAATATGATAGAGTCGTTGGTAATAGAGTCGTTGGTAATAGAGCAGTTGGTAATAGTCGTTGGTGAAAGAGCTATTAGATAGTTGTTTGAGGCCTCAAACTATAAATAGAGGCCTCCTTCCTTCATTATAATTTGCACCAAGTTGAAGGTGTTTACCTCTCAACTTCTTTTTCCCCCCCTAAAATTTCGTCGACGCATTTCGAGAATTGACACTGGTAGCCATATTGTGGGTGTATTCGAGAGTGTTTCTTATAATGCAATATGAAATCATATAATAGAGAACTTGATTATTTTATATGGGGGACGGCGTGGTTGATAATCTGCTTGCACAATTTTAGCAGTACCACAAAACGTCTTAGAGAGAGCGACCTGGTCGTGACTCAGCCAGTAACGATTATTTCGTGCCATTCATAATTGTTGCAAGCTACGGTAATAACAATTTTAAGACATTTCTACTACAATGGCATTCGTATATAATATACTGGACCGAACACCTATGACCTGAACAAGCCATTTCGGTTTGACGGGACAAATTTCAAACATCGACAACATAAATGGAATTTTTCCTCACTATGAGAAAGGTTGCCCACGTTCTGAAAACCGATATCCCAGTGGTGTCAGATGAGGCTGAAAAAGAGGAAATGGATAAATTGGCTATTTAAATAGCTTTCTGAAATGAAAGTGATTACTTGTGTTGAAGAAGAGGCTCTGATCACTCATATTTGTATTGAAGAAGAGGCTCGTAAGCAAGATTAGAGAGAACATGTGCTGATTGTCCCCAATAATAGCACTAAGAAGAAATTCTCTAGTATGGTTCTAAAGCCTTCTAGCACTAATATCAAGAATCAAAACCGCAATGGGAATAAGGCTAAGAACATCAGTCGCAAGGAATTGGAATCCTGAGGTCCAGTATGCTAAGCCACCTACTAAGAATGACTCTAGAGACTTGTTCACCTACTTCAAGTGTGGGAAACCAGGTCATATGGCATGCAAGTGCGTAAATAAACTAATGGATTGTCCTCCGCAGGCCAACATAGTTGATGAGCCATTTGTAGCTGTATTATCTAAGGTCACTATGGTTGGAGGAACTGATGGGTGGTGGGTAGATACTAGCGCATTCCGCCATGTCTTCTATGATCGTGCTATGTTCAAAGCATACACGGATGTTGATGACAAGAAGGTGCTATTGGTTAAATCCCACACCACTGTTGTTGCTTGAATTGGTGACGTGGAGCTGAAGTTTACATCTGGGAAGACTCTGATTGTCAAAGATGTAATGCACACTCTAGAGATGGGGAAGAATCTTTTTCTCATTTTCTTCTTAATAAGGCTGGTTTTACCTAGACCATAGGAGCAGACTTGTATACTCTTACTAGGAATGGGATATTTGTTGGGAAAAGGTACACTACTAATGGCATATTTAAATTAAATATTGATGTTTCTATTAATAAAATTTCAGATTATGTTTACATGTTGTGTGATTTTAATATTTGGCATTCTAGACTATGTCTTATTAATAAACATGCAACTTCAAATTTGCGAAGCTTAGGTTTAATTCCAAAGTGATCTAAAAATAATTTTGAAATTTGTGAATCGTGCAGAAAAGCGAAAATTTCAAAAAACCTCATAAATCAGTAATGCGAGAATCTGAGCCTTTAGAATTAATACACTTAGATATATGTGAATTAGAGGGAATGTTAACTAGAAATGGTAAACGTTATTTTATCACTTTTATTGATAACTGTTCTGATTTTACTTATGTATATCTTATGAAAAAAAAAGTGAAGCACTTGACATGGTTAAGTTATATGTAACTGAAATTGAAAATCAACTCAACAAGAAAATAAAGAAACTCAGAAGCGATAGAGGCACTGAGTATGGCTCTAACCTGTTTAATAATTTTTATAAATTAAATGGCATTATTCATGAAATAACTGCACCATATTCAGTTGAAATGAATGGTAAAGTTGATAGAAAGAATAGAACTTTAACTGAATTAGTTGTAGCTATTACGTTAAGTTCTGGTGTAGCACCCTCTTGGTGGGGTGAGATTTTATTAACTGTATGCTATGTACTAAATAGAGAGCCCAAGGCTAAAAGCAAAATTTCTCCATATGAAATTATTAAGAATAGACAACCAAACTTGTCTTATTTGAAAACTTGGGGTTGTTTGGCTTATGTCCGGATACCAGACCCCAATAGATTTAAACTCGCAAGTAGAGCATATGAATTTGTATTCATTAGGTATGCTGTGAACAGCAAAGTGTACAGGTTTTATGACCTTAACGCAAATGTAATTAGTGAGTCTAACGATGCAGACTTCAATGTAATTAAATTCCCTTTTAAATTGAGGAATAATGGGGGCACAACAACTAGTAACATACCTGTGATTAGTAATAATGATAATAACGATGGTTTAGAAAATAGAACCTAGAAAAAGTAAGAGAACAAGGACTGCTAGTGAGTAAGGACCTGATTATATGGTCTATACATTGGAAGAGGATCCATCAACTCTCCAAGAAGCTTTGACTTCTTCGGATGTTGATTTGTGGAAAGAGGCCATAAATGATGAAATGGATTCTCTAGAGTCTAAGAAGACCTGACATTTAGCTTACTTGCCTCCTAGTTTCAAACTTATTGGTTGTAAGTGGATATTGAAAAAGAAACTGAAACCTGATGGCACAATGGATAATTACAAGGTCTGCCTTGTAGCTAAGGGTTTCAGGCAAAGGGAGAATGTAGATTTCTTCGACACCTTTTCGTTTGTTACTAGAATAACACCCATTAGAGTACTAATTTCGCTCTTTGCGATACATAATTTATTAGTACATCACATGGATGTTAAGACTGCTTTCTTAAATGGTAATTTGGAAGAAGAAATCTATATAGAACAACCTGAAGGTTTTGTAATCAATGGGCAAGAAAATAAGGTTTACATGTTAGATTAGTCATTCTATGGTCTGAAGCAAGCACCTAAGTAGTGGCATGAAAAGTTTAACGACTTAATGATCTTGAATGAGTTTAAGGTGAATGAAAGTGACAAATGCATTTAGTACAAATCATAAAATGACATTTGCAGTATCATATGTCTATATGTTGACGACCTACTCATATTTGGTTCCAACATTCATGTTGTGAATAATGTGAAATCATTGTTGTGTAACAACTTTGATATGAAAGACCTTGGAGAGGCAAGTGTAATCTTTGGTATAAAAATTATTAGGTCAAAAGAAGGATTTTCTTTGTATCAATCTCACTATGTGGAGAAGATCTTAAAGAAATATAAATACTTTGATAGTAAACCTACTAGCACACCATATAATCCAAGTGTAAAACTTTTTAATAACACTAGTAAAGGTGTAAGACAAGCTGAGTATGCTAGCATCATTGACAGCCTTCAGTATGCCACTGATTGCACTAGACCCGAGATTGCCTATGTTGTGAGATTATTATGCAGGTTTACCAGTACACCTAGTATGGAGCATTGTCATGCTATAGAAAGGGTAATGATATAGCTTAGGAAAACAATGTACCTTGGATTACATTAACAAAGGTTTCCAATTGTCCTAGAAGGATTCAACGATGCTGATTGGAACACTGTTTTCGATAATTCCAAAGCAACCAATGGTTATATATTTAGCATAGCTGGTGGGGCTGTTTCTTGGAAGTCAAAGAAGCATAATATTTTGGCTCAATTCACTATGGAAGTTGAGATGATAGAACTAGCAACAGCTAGTGAAGAAGCAAGTTGGTTGAGAAGCTGGCATGCAGATATCCCCTATGGGAAAAATTGATTCCAATTGTGTTGATCCATTGTGATAGTACCGCGACTATTGCATAAATGGAAAACTGCTTTTATAATGGTAAGAAACGACAAATTCGTCGTAAGCACAACACCATTAGAGAGTTACTCTCTATAGGAGCTGTTAGTACACATTGAGATTAACTTAGTAGATCCTTTGACGAAAGGACTAGCTAGAGAGAAAGTCCATAATAATTCTCATAGTATGAGACTATTGCCCTTAGAACGAGGGTCACTCATGATGGTAACCAAACCTAACTGACTGGAGATCCCAAGAAATAGGTTCAATGGGTAATAACAAGTCGGGAAGTGATATGAGAACAAACATGCTACAAAATTATGAAAAGCATGATTCCTGCAGCATATGTAAGGATGAGCTAAACTCTTAATGAGATCTATACTCCAATTGGAGTGGAGTACCTAGGCTACAAGAGTACTCTTGATAGACTCACCTACGTGAGTGTGGATGTGAGGGTCGCTTCCTACGAAATTTTCAGGCATAAATTTCTAGAGCATTCATTGTATTGGGATAGATGTGCATGGCCTTTAACGCATAGACTTTACATAATACACCTTTGAAAAGGTTATGTGTGGTTGGATGCCGAAGATAGAATTCAAGACTACGAGTCACTTTAGTAAAATCTGGATATTATTCACTATGCAAAGGTTCGAGTTGCATGAGACCTTTGTTTATGCACAATCTTATTGCGACCACAAAAATTCCTGGAAATCGGTTTTTAATTTCAAGTGGGGGTTGTTGGAATTCATTGAAAGAATGATGTTTTGAAGTGAAATGAAAAAACTCACCAGTCCCACTTTGCTTGGAAGAGGGAAGTTGCAAGACTTTATAAGCCTTAAGTTGCGACCCACATTCTTTTCAATAAATTATTTATTTATTTATTTTGGGGCTTTTTGGGCTTGGACCGTGTGTTGACCAAGTCAACACACACATGTAAAAGGAAAGAGCCGTTAGAGGAGATCTCGACCATTATGATAGAGCCGTTGGTAATAGAGTCGTTGGTAAAAGAGTCGTTGGAGGCCTTAGGCTATAAATAGAGGCATCCTTTCCTCATTATAATTTGCACCAAGTTGAAGGTGTTTACCTTTCAACTTCTCTTCCCCCCTTATATTTCACCGACGCATTTCCGACAACATTCTCCCTCTTTCTTTTCGTGGCAATTGAGAATTGGCCCAGGCAGCCAAAATGAGAATTTTGAGAACTACCACTGGTAGTTAGTATTGTGGAAAAAGAATTGGTACAATAGCCATACTATTGGAATTCAAGAATTGGCACTTATAGCAAATTGTGGGTGTGTTCGATTGCGATTCTTACAGTGTAGTAGGAAATCGTATAACAGTGAACTGGTCTGTTTTATCCTGGGGATGGTGTGGTTGAGAGCCTTCTTTCATAATTTTAGCTGTACCATGAAATGTCTTAAAGAGGGGGACCTGGTTGTGACTCAGTCAGTAACAATTATTTCGTACGATTTAGAATTCTTGCGAGCTACAGTAACAAAATTTTGGTTAATCGATTAAACTAGTGACTGTTCAGAACTCTATAACAAACGGAAAAGTGATAATTTGATTGCGTTGTATCTATTCACCCCCTCTAGGTCTTTTTATATTCTAATCATACCTAAAAGTAATATGCTCTTACGTATTAAGTTGTCTGAAAGAAAATATGTGAGGTTGATGGCATGGTAGCTTTAAACAAGATCTTTGGTGATGCCAAGAGAACTAGTAGAAAATGTGCTCTCTTTAAGATAGACTTTGAAAAGACATTTGACCCTGTCTCATGGGACTTCCTGAATCACATGATGTCATAACTAGGATTTTACCCTACTTGGTGAAGTTAGATCATAGAATGCATCACCTTTGTGAAGACTATTGTCCTGGTTAAGGGAAGTCCAACTAAAGAGATTACTCTCGAAAATGGGTTAAGGCAAGGAGACCCATTATTACCATTCATTTTTCTAATCATGGTTGAAGGGTTAAAGGGATTGACGAGGCAGGCCAGATGAGGCAGGCCATTGATACAAGCATATTTCAACCTTATAAGGAGGGGTGGGATGAGGTTGGTGACCCTTTATTACAATTCGCTCATGATGCCATCCTGGTTAGAGAATACACACATAACAACATCTTAGTAATGAAATGTACTCTGAGACTTTTCGAGCTGTTATCAGGCCTTAAGGTTAACTTCAGCAATAGAAAACTAGAGGGGTTGAATGCTACAGAGTCCCAAACTGCCATTTTTTTTGAAATTTTGAATTGCAAGACCAACTTTGTAGCCTTTACACACTTGGGAATATCGGTGGGCATCAACCAAAGACAAATTGCGACATGGAAGGCTTTAATAGATAAACTAAAGAAAAAACTGTCAACTTGGAAAAGGAACGACATATCCTTCGGTGGTCGTGTGGTTCTGATCAACATGGTCCTTTCCACATTACCTGTTTACATGTTATCCTTCTTTAAAGTACTAACTGTTGTTGAGCCCTCTATTCAAAAAATTGAAAGAGACTTCCATTGGGAAGATCATAGAATAATAAGAAAATAAACTAGTTAAATGAGGGACCGTGTGTAAAGGGAAATTCGAGGGTGGAGTAGGGGTAAAAGGTGTATGTCTCTTCAACATAGCTTTATTAGGTAAATGGTGATGGAAAATGCTACACGAGAGAACTAACCTATGGTTCCTAATTATAGAGTCCAAGTATGGGTGACATGGGACTGAAACCATTGTCAGCAATAAGAAAAGCTCGTTATGGTTTCGCAACTTAGGTAGACTATACTCGGAGACTGTTGACGACAATAAATTGTTACATAAAAGTATTCGAAGGAAAGTTGAAGACGAGAAAACCACTAGTTTTTGGCATGGCCAGTGGTTACATTCCAACGCTGTTTAGGTCAGATATAAGAGGCTTTATAGGATAACATTGGACATGGAAGCATCCATCAAAGACCTAGGGCATTGGTCGAACAAAAACTAGGAATGGTCCATATCGTGGAGACGCCATCCTTTTATTTGGGAATGTAAGCTATCTAATAATATTATGCAGGACTTATAAGACATTACTCAAAGGCAAGGAACAAAAGATAGTGGGGAGTGGATTCACAACAAGTCAGACCAATACAAATTCAAATCAACATACCAGACTCTTTCAGTAAGGCAAATGATCAGACACACCATCACAACACATTCAACACTCTTGAAGGCTGTCAATTTTGCTTGGAGACTTTTCCAACACAGAGTACCTACCATGGAAGTTAGGAGAGGAATTTCACAACTACAAGGATAAACCACATGGAAGTTATGTAACAAAGAACCATAAACTTCTTAACACTTATTCTCGGGATGCAACATCACTTACCATCTTTGGTAGATGCTTTACTATTGGTTGGGGTTTTACATCACTCTACCGTAGGATACTAGAAGTAACTTTACAATGCATATGGGCCTCTCTACTAACAAAAAAAGCAGGAAATTATAGAGCATCTTATGGCTTTGGATTAGAGAAAAACTGATAACACAATTTTGTCATACTCTGAATGGATTTCTCATCCATGTTAATGCTTACTTTCTTACTACTCCTAAATTCTTGTTGTAATTATGTGACAATTGATCTCTCTTGTAAATTTTGTACGATTGGTAAATTATATTAATACAATTTTACTTATCAAAAAAATATCATCTTAATCGTAGTATCATCATAGATATTTGAAGAAGATTAATATATATTTTGGGAAGAAATTATCAAATATTACAGAAGCAATACAAATTAAACTTTGTAGTTATCTGTGGCTGAAACCTTTTTTAGAAAAATCTTCATATTTCATGCTAATATAAGTGGTATTTAATTATTAATATATTTAGTACATTATTAATTGTAATGTACACTAATTATTAATATACTTGACTATGCTTCATAATATCGGTGTATAACATTCTAAGCATGTCTAACACTATGATTACTAAAGATGATGAACACTATCATAATATAGTCAAATTCATTCATGTCAAACTATTGAGAAGGAATGTAGAACAAAAACATATCT
>NW_017722963.1:0-1285 GCF_001865875.1 Lupinus angustifolius
GATGATAGGATGAGGACGAGAATGAAGATGAGGATAGGATGAGGAGTAGAACGAGGATCGGGAAGAGGATGAGGATGAGGATAGGATGGGAATAAGGACGAGGATGAGGATGAGGATAGGATGGGGATGAAGAGGATGGGGATGAGGAAGAGGATGAGGATGAGGATAGGATGAGGACGATAATGAAGATAAGGATAGGATGCGGAAGAGGATGAGGATGAGGATATGATAGGATTAGGACGATAATGAGGATGAGGATAGGATGTGGATTAGGACGAGGACGATGATAGGATGAGGACGAGAATGAAGATGAGGATAGGATGACGAGTAGAATGAGGATGAGGAAGAGGATGAGGATGAGGATAGGATAAGGATGAGGAAGAAGATAGGATGACAACGAAAATGAGGATGTGGATAGGATGAGGACGACGATGAGGATAGGATGAGGATGATGATAAGGCTGAGGAAAAGAATGAGGATGAGAATGAGGATAGGATGAGGACGAGGATGAGGATAGGATGAGGACGAGCATGAGGATGAGGATNAAAGTGTTCCTCTTGACATGCACACTTTCACTTTCATAATTTTAGCTGTACCATGAAACGTCTTAAAGAGGGGGACCTGGTTGTGACTCAGTCAGTAACAATTATTTCGTGCGACTTAGAATTGTTGCGAGCTACAGTAACAACATTTTGGTTAATTGATTAAACTAGTGACTGTTCAGAACTCTATAACAAACGGAAAAGTGATAATTTGATTGCGTTGTATCTATTCACCCCCTCTAGGTCTTTTTATATTCTAATCATACCTAAAAGTAATATGTTCTTAATTATGAAGTTGTCTGAAAGAAAATATGTGACGTTGATGGCATGGTAGCTTTAAACAAGATCTTTAGCGATGCCAAGAGAACTATTAGAAAATGTGCTCTCTTTAAGATAGACTTTGAAAAGGCATTTGACCCTGTCTCATAGGACTTTCTGAATCACATGATGTCAAAACTAGGATTTTGCCCTACTTGGCGAAGTTAGATCATGGAATGCATCACCTTTGTGAAGACTATTGTCCTGGTTAAGGGAAGTCCAACAAAAGAGATTACTTTCGAAAATGGGTTAAGGCATGGAGACCCATTATTACCATTCATTTTTCTAATCATGGTTGAAGGGTTAAAGGGATTGACGAGGCAGGCCATTGATACAAGCATATTTCAACCTTATAAGGAGGGGTGGGATGAGGTTGGTGACTCTTTATTACAATTCGCTCATGATGCCATCCTGGTTAGAGAATA
>NW_017722964.1:0-1977 GCF_001865875.1 Lupinus angustifolius
GTAATGAAATGTACTCTGAGACTTTTCGAGCTGTTGTCAGGCCTTAAGGTTAACTTCAGCAATAGAAAACTAGAGGGGTTGAATGCTATAGAGTCCCGAACTGCCATTTTTTTTTTGAAATTTTGAATTGCAAGACCAACTTTGTAGCCTTTACACACTTGGGAATATCAGTGGGCATCAATCAAAGACAAATTGCGACATGGAAGGCTTTAATAGATAAACTAAAGGAAAAAATGCCAACTTGGAAAAGTAACGACATATCCTTCGGTGGTCGTGTGGTTCTGATCAATATTGTCCTTTCCACATTACCTGTTTACATGCTATCCTTCTTTAAAGCACTAACTATTGTTGTGACCTCTATTCAAAAAATTGAAAGAGACTTCCATTAGGGCGGATCATAGAATAATAAGAAAATAAACTGGTTAAATGAGGGACCGTGTGTAAAGGGAAATTCGAGGGTGGAGTAGGGGTAAAAGGTGTATGTATCTTCAACATAGTTTTATTAGGTAAATGGTGATGGAGAATGCTACACGAGAGAACCAACCTATGGATCCTAATTATAGAGTCCAAGTTTGGGTGACATGGGACTGAAACCAATGTCAGCAATAAGAAAAGCTCGTTTTGGTTTCACAACTTAGGTAGACTATACTCGAAGACTGTTGACGACAATAAATTGTTACATAAAAGTATTCGAAGGAAAGTTGAAGACGGGAAAACCACTAGTTTTCAGCATGGCCAGTGGTTACATTCCAACGCTGTTGAGGTCAGATATAAGAGGCTTTATAACATAACATTGGACATGGAAGCATCCATCAAAGACCTAGGTCATTGGTCGAACAAAAACTGGGAATGGTCCATATCATGGAGACGCGATCCTTTTATTTGGGAATCTAAGCTATCTAATAATCTTATGCAGGACTTACAAGACAATATCAAAGGCAAGGAATAAAAGATAGTGGGGAGTGGATTCACGACAAGTCGGACCAATACAAATTCAAATCAACATGCCACACTCTTTCAGTAAGGCGAATGATCAGACACACCATCACAACACATTCAAACTTTTGTGGGAGTCCAAAACACCCTTGAAGGCTGTCAATTTTGCTTGGAGACTTTTCCAACACAGAGTACCTACCATGGAAGCTTTACTTAGGAGAGGAATTTCACAACTACAAGGAGAAACCACATGGAAGTTATGTAACAAAGAACCATAAACTTCTCAACACTTATTCTCGGGATGCAACATCACTTACCATCTTTGGTAAATGCTTTACTATTGGTTGGGGTTTTACATCACTCTTCCGTAGGATAC
This sequence comes from Lupinus angustifolius, assembly GCF_001865875.1. Classification (NCBI taxonomy): domain Eukaryota; kingdom Viridiplantae; phylum Streptophyta; class Magnoliopsida; order Fabales; family Fabaceae; genus Lupinus; species Lupinus angustifolius. Next base: position 1,313 of record NW_017722964.1, read on the forward strand.
TAGAAGTAACTTTACAATGCATATGGGCCTCTCTACTAACAAAAAAAGCAGGAAATTATAGAGCATCTTATGGCTTTGGATTAGAGAAAAACTGATAACACAATTTTGTAATAGTATGAATGGATTTCTAATCCATGTTAATGCTTACTTTCTTACTACTCCTAAATTCTTGTTGTAATTATGTGACTATTGATCTCTCTCGTAAATTTTGTACGATTGGTAAATTATATTAATACAATTTTACTTATCAAAAAAATATCATCTTAATCGTAGTATCATCATAGATATTTGAAGAAGATTAATATATATTTTGGGAAGAAATTATCAAATATTACAGAAGCAATACAAATTAAACTTTGTAGTTATCTGTGGCTGAAACCTTTTTTAGAAAAATCTTCATATTTCATGCTAATATAAGTGGTATTTAATTATTAATATATTTAGTACATTATTAATTGTAATGTACACTAATTATTAATATACTTGACTATGCTTCATAATATCGGTGTATAACCTTCTACGCATGTCTAACACTATGATTACTAAAGATAATGAACACTATCATAATATAGTCAAATTCATTTATGTCAAACTATTGAGAAGGAATGTAGAACAAAAACATATCTTAATAAATTCTGAAAGTGTGCATGTCAAGAGGAACACTT
>NW_017722965.1:0-32038 GCF_001865875.1 Lupinus angustifolius
TTGAGAAGTATTTTTCGGGGCGTTACAAGTATCATCATAGATATTTGAAGAAGATTACTATATATTTTGGGAAGAAATTATCAAATATTACAGAAGCAATACAAATTAAACTTTGTAGTTATTTGTGGTTGAAACCTTTTTTAGAAAAGTCTTCATATTTCATGCTAATATAAGTGGTATTTAATTATTAATATATTTAGTACATTATTAATTGTAATGTACACTAATTATTAATATACTTGACTATGCTTCATAATATCGGTGTATAACATTCTAAGCATGTCTAACACTATGATTACTAAAGATGATGAACACTATCATAATATAGTCAAATTCATTCATGTCAAACTATTGAGAAGGAATGTAGAACAAAAACATATCTTAATAAATTCACCAAGAATATGATAGATGAAAATACATGTCTTTGATCTTGTATCCAAATCATGCATATACACCGTGGAACATGTAGGCTCAATAGGATAGAACAAGGTGAGTTCTTATTTTTCATTTCTTGATTTCTCTTAACTCCATCATCACATGTTAAATTTCAAGTATATTGTTCAGTGTCAGAAATTTTATACTTTAGGACATAGAGATTTTCTTTTTTGTAACCAAATAAAAACGCACGAAATTTGTAACTTCTAAACTTCCTCTTCAAAATATTTGTTACAGTTGTACTTGGAGTGTTGGATTTGCGTGTCTAGTTTTTGAAATGGAAAATAGTCAAAGGATGCCATTATAACTAACCTACAAAGTTTTGATAAAGACAAGGTCTTATATGGAAGCTTGAAGACTTGGACATCTCAACAAACAACATACCAAGAACTTAAGGTCAACGTCATAGAATCTAGGATTGCTTTTTACATTCTAAAGTCCTCAGATGATTGCCTAGTATTGAATCTTAGAGTAGGTAAACCCAAGATGGAAATGTCTCACAAAGAGTCTAAAATAAAAATCATATAAAATGAGACATAACATCTACATACATATATATGATAAGTAACACTCATGCATTTGCATTTAGCATACATGGTTTTGTGCATAAAGGTTTTAATCATTTCTAAAATCTTGATTGCGTGATCATTCATCGTATAGGGTGTTTACCATATAATTTGAAAAACCATTTTTAAACGTTTTCAATCGATTAACCCATTTGGTAATCGATTAAGCCCTGGTGAAATCCTTAATCGATTAAGGAAAGTCGTAACCGATTAAATAGAGTTATGGAAGCTAACCTCTCATGATTTCTTCTTATTAATGGATTAAGCAAGTTTTTAATCAATTAAGCCATAACTGAAAATATGTTTTCAAGAAACCCGTTAGTCGATTAAGTTGACAATTTAATCGATTAATATCAGTTGAGTCAATTATGAACTAATTCTGTTATTTTGAAACAGAACCAAATCAGTTTTTAAACTTTGCTTTTCACACTTTCATTAAAAAAAATCGAAAATATACTGAGAGAGAAGAAAAACAAAGATTCATGGTGCTTAAGTTTTCAAAGCTATTTGATTGATTCTTTCTTTCCCAATCTCTTTACCTTTCTGTCTTTACTGCCTTCTGTTGTGAAATTTTATTATGTGATTAATTGCTAATTAGTGTTTATCTGTTGATAATCACGAATCAATATTGAGTTAGTCAAGATCTAGATTCATCACTATTTTACGAAGCAAGAAAACTGTTTTTCAAAGAGTAATCAACCAGTATTATCGATTAAAGTACTGACCATAATCGATTAACAAAATTGTCCTTAATCGATTAACCCTATTGATAATCATTAACTACAACAGCTTTGTATTCTGCGCAAATATCAGAGAAGCGGGATTAATGATCCGCTACACCTATTCACCCCCTCTAGGTGTAATAATACCTCATTGATATCCAACGAGTGGTATCAGAGCTAGTACGGAGGTGTTTGCTTGGCTGCTAAATTCGTTGATCCAAAGGATTAATCACTATGGGTTCCACTAACCCTTTCGGTGGTGATTGTGCATCCATCAACCACCCTCCGATCTTTAGTGGCGAGGAATACACCTACTAGAAGGTGCACATGTGAATCTTTATAGAGGAAATAGACATAGAGATTTGGGACTCTGTTGTCAACGGCCTTTTACTCCACTTCACTTAGTGGATGGTGAACCCAAAGAAAAACCAAAGGGATTATGGTCTAACGAAGAAAGACGTAAAGTCCAACACAATCTCAAGGCAATGAACATAATAACCTCTGCCTTATCATATGATGAATTCTTTCGGGTGTCACAATGCCTAAATGCAAAGGAAATGTGGGATACTTTGCAAGTAACCCACGAAGGCACAAGTGAGGTTAAGCGCACAAGATTGAATGCGTTAAGACATGAATATGAGTTGTATCATATGTTTCCAAATGAATCGATTAATGAAATGTAGAAAACATTCACTCATATTATTAATCATTTAATTGCTTCAGATAAGAGTTTTGCTATTGGTGAGCTTACTAACAAAGTATTGCATTGTCTTGATAAGAAATGGCAACCCAAGGTAACAGCAATTATGGAGTCGAAAGACTTAGACACAATGTCGCTAGCAACTCTCTTTGGAAAACTCCAGGAACATGAAATGGAGTTAGGACGCTTAACAATGCATGAAGATTCAGACCGAAAGAAAAAGGGGATCTCTCTGAAAGCTACAATTTCACAACCACAAGAAGAGAGAGATGATGATGATTCAGGGTCTAAACTAGATGATGAAACCTTAACCCTCTTGGTTAGAAAGTTTGGCAAGTTTCTCAAGAAGAAAGGAGGGTTTAAGCTCTTTCAAAAGAAAGAGACAACTGATTTAACTAGACGAGGTAAAGCTCCCAAAGATCACCTCATTTGCCATTAGTGTGGCTAAGCCGGGCCATATGAAATTCCAATGCCCGAGTCACCTCAAGAAGGTTGAACATGATAAAAGAAAACCCCAGGAATTTAAATCCAAGAAGGCCTACATAGTATGGGATGTTCCGGAGGATGAGATAACAAGTAGCACATCCGATAAAGAGAAGACCGCCAAATTGTGCTTAATGGCAAACACTAAAGAAATTGGCAGCACAAGGGATCCAGATGACACAAGTGAGGTACATTTTTATGACTCTTCCTCGTGTCCCAATGAGTCTCATACATATGATGAATTGTATAGTGCATTTGTTGAGTTGCATAAGGAACTTAAGAAACTAGCGAAAGTAAATGTAGATAGAAAAAGAGTAATCATGTTGCATGAAAGTAAGATAACTAAAATGTAAGAGGAATTAAATGAATTGGAAATAGAAAATGAGACTCTAGATCTTATTTACTCTTCCGCCTCATGTAGTTGCACCACTAAATTAATTTAGCCCCCTATATGTGATCAATGTGATATATTAAATGCTGAAATTTCTAATTTAAAGGATAAATTGGCAAAGTTCACATGTAGTAGTTATAACTTGGACAACCTACTTGCTACATCTAGAAATGTAGGTAATCATGAAGGTCTTAGCTATAAACCAAATAAAAATAGAAGACCATATAGGAGGCAAGTAGATTACATGCATAATATGACTAATCATAAAATGCCTACTTGTTTCTATTGTGGTAAACATGGTCATACATCTATATCATGCTACATTAGGAAATATGGAGTACCTAGTGGTAAATATGTATGGATGCAAAAATGGCAAGAATCTTTGATTACTAACAAGAAAGGACCCAATATAACTTGAGTACCTAAAAAATGCAAGTAAAATTGTTTTGCAAGTATGCCTTCGGACTCAGGGACAACACTGGTACTTGGAAAATGGATGTTTAAGGCATATACAGGTGATAGATCAAAGTTCTTGGATTTCTCACTAAACGGTAAAGGTTATTTTACTTATGGAGATCACAATAGAGGAAAGATACTAGGCGTTGGAAGAATTGGAAATGCTTCACAAGCCGTAATAAAAAACATGATATATGTCGAAGAACTAGAGCACAACCTACTAAGCATTAGCCAGCTATGTGACAAAGATAATAAGGTATCTTCTGACTAAAATTGTTGCATCATTCGTGACAGGGTGAATAATAATGTTAAGTTCATAGGGAAGCGAGTAAATAACATTTATATGATCGATTTAGATGATGTCACCATTCTGTTTTCTAAATGTTTTATCACTAAAGAGAGTGACATTTCGTTGTGGCATAGACGAGTAGCACACATCCATTTAAAACATCTAGCTAAGTAATCATCACATGATTTAGTAGTAGGATTACCAAAGCTTGATTACAAATCAAAAGACTCTTGTGACACTTGTCAAAATTGTAAACAAGTGAAGAGTTCATTTTCAACTAAGAACTTGATATCCACAAAAAATCCATTGGAATTACTCCATATTGACTTATTTGGACCATCACAAATTATGAGCTTTGGTGGTAGCTACTATGTGGTGGTAATTTTTGATGATTTCTCTAGATATACATGGATTTTGTTTCTTGCTCTAAAAAGCGATTCAAATATTTTAAAAATCTAGCCAAACAACTTCAAAACCAATTTGATCATAAGATAGTGTATATTCGCAGCGATCATGGTGGAGAATTTGAAAACCACCTATTTGATAAGTTTTGTGAAAAGCATGGGATCCTACATCAGTATTCGACTCCTCGAACCCCTAAAAAATGGAGTTGTTAAGAGGAAAAAGTGAGTATTAGAGGAGCTAGCTAGGACAATTCTAAATGAAAGCAAGGTCCCTAAGTATTTTTGGGCCAGTGTGGTGTATATTGCTTGCCATGTAATTAATCGAGTACTACTTAGGCCTACACTCTTAAAAACACCATATGAATTGCTCAAAGGCCGAAAACCAAATATTTCACACTTGCATGCTTTTGGATGTAAATGCCTCATATTGAATAATGATAAAAGATTACTAGGAAAATTTGATTCGAAAGTTGACAAGAGAATATTTTTGGGGTACTTTGTTCATAGTAAAGCATATTGAGTCTTTAATAAATATACTATGCATGTTGAAGAGTCTGCCCATGTAAAATTTGATGAATCTTCTCCGAAAGAGAAGAGGAAGGTTGTGTGTGATGATGTTTCAGGTGCACTAGGAAATGCACACACAAAGAACATAGATATTGAAAACGAGGTTCAGAATGATCAAGAGATAAACGCAGATCATCAAGAAATGCCTACGGTGTGGAAGATAAAGAAAGATCATCTGCTCGACAAAGTTATAGGTGATATCTCAACGAGAGTGGTAACCTGAAACTCTTTGCGAAATTTTTGTAATTTTGTAGCATTTGTGTCTCAAGTCGAGCCTAAGACTGTAGACGAGACCATAGAGGATGAACACTAAGGAATAGCTATGCAAGAAGAGCTAAACCAGTTTGAGCATAATAACGTATGGGACTTGGTCCCTAAACCAAAAGATCATCCTGTTATAGGAAAAAATGGGTCTTTAAAAATAAATTAGATGAATCTGATTTGATTATACGTAAAAGGCACGTCTAGTTGCCAAAGGGTATAATCAAGAAGAAGGCATCGACTATGATGAAACCTACGCCCTTGTTGCTAGGTTGGAGGCTATTCGAATGTTACTAGCCTTTGCATCAATTATGAACTTCAAACTCTCTCAAATGGGTGTAAAGAGTGCCTTCTTGAATGAATATATTCAAGAAGAAGTGTACGTAAATCAACCGACCGGTCTTGAAAATCATAAATTCCCTAATCATGTTTATAAACTCAAAAAGGCTTTATATGGTTTAAAGAAAACTCATAGAGCTTGGTACAATAGGTCGAGTAGTTTCCTATTAGAAAAGGGATATGAAGGGGCAAAGTTGATACAACTCTCTTTATACAAACGTCATAAAATAATGTGTTACTAGTATAGATTTATGTAGATGATATAATATTTGGTGCTACTAACGATTTGCTTTGTAAGGAATTTTCTGATCTTATGAAAGGGGAGTTTGAAATGTCGATGATGGGCGAGCTGACATTCTTTCTAGGACTACAAATAAAACAAATGAGCACAAAATATTCATTCACCAAACAAAATATTGCAAGGAACTATTGCAAAGATTCCAGATGGATAAATGTAAAGAAGCGACAACACCCATGGCATCATCTTGTTATCTCGACAAGGACGAAAAAGGTAAAGAAATTGAGATGACAAAATATTGTGACATAATTGTTTCTTTATTGTATCTAACTGTTAGTTGCCCCGGTAGTGTATGTATGTGTGCAAGACATCAAGCCTCACCTAAGGAATCTCATTTTAGTATTTTAAAACGTGTTTTGAAATATCTTAAAGGAACAATATTGCAAGGAGCTATTGCAAGGTGGAAAGTCCCGCTAGTACTCTTCCGGCCTAACTTGCATCCCGCAAAGTCAGAATCGGAATATCTTATTAGGGATAACGAAGCATCCCTAGGATACCATAAACCCATATATATTGTTCCTTTAAGATATTTCAAAACACGTTTTAAAGAACTAACACTAAAATGAGATTCCTTAGGTGAGGCTTGATGTCTTTGCACACATACATACACTACACACTATATCGGGGCGACTAATAGTTAGATACAATAAAGAAACAATTATGTCACAATATTTTGTCACCTCAATTTCTTTACCATTTTCGTCCTTGTCGAGATAACAAGATGATGCCATGGGTGTTGTCGCTTCTTTACATTTATCCATCTGGAATCTTTGCAATAGCTCCTTGCTTAAAGGAACAATATATATGGGTTTATGGTATCCTAGGGATGCTTCGTTATCCCTAATAAGATATTCCGATTCTGACTTTGCGGGATGCAAGTTAGACCGAAAGAGTACTAGCGTCCACCTTTAGGGCAGCTCCCTAGAATCATGGCATAGTAAGAAGAAAGTTTACGTTGCTTTGTCTACCGCCGAAGAGAAATATATTTCCACATGAGTGTTTTGCGCTCCGATTCTATGGATGAAGCAGCAACTATCAGACTTTGGCTTAAAACTAGTAAAAATTCCTATAAAATGCGATAACACTAGTGTCATAAATCTATCGAAGAACCCTATTCTGCATTCTAGAACTAAGCATATAGAGATTAGACATCATTTTTTAAGAGATCATGTACAAAAAGGTGACTGTATACTTGAATTTGTTTAAACCTCGAAGCAATTAGCATATATTTTCACAAAGCCCCTTCCACGGGATACATTCTTTGTGTTACGCAGAGAACTTGGCATACTTGATGAAAAATATCTAAACTAATTTGCCTAGGGTAATTATGTGCCTTTTCTTGATCTTGATTATATGCTTATGAATGATATATGATATGAATGTATGCTTCCTTGTTTAGATTAAATTCATAAATGTTTTTATGCTCTCTTTAGTGTGTGATATACCTTATAGGTTAGTATCTTAGCAATAGCACTCTTGCATACTCTAGAAATCATTAAAATGCACTGAAATCTGTGCTAAGCTCTGTCAATAATCAATTAATTTGAGTTATAGTAGCCAAAAGAAATTTTCATCTTGCGATTTAATCGATTACCATTCGTTTTAATCGATTACCTAGGCTCAATATTTTTGAAAATCTGAGAATTATAATTTGATTAATCGATTATCGTCAAATTCAATCGATTACCTGGGCTCCAAAATCTCAAATTATGACAAACTTTAAGTTGGTTAATCGATTAAATTACTACAGATAATCGATTAATGACAGTGTTATATCATATTCAAGTGACGTTTTTGGGTCATTCTTCACTTAGAACCCTAATCCTCTTTGCTTCCTCCCTCTGAATCCTTTCCCTAAATTGAGTGTTCCTATAGAAATCAATATCAATTTCGATTCCTATCTCATAGTTCCATCTCTATACAACCCAAAATCTCTACCAATCTGTATCCTCACCATCTTTCCCTGTTTAGAAACCCTAAACCCCAAATTCGAAAAATTGATTATACCTGCCAAGATGAGTGAACCAAGGAGAATGAGAGTGAAACACACCACCAAGCATGGGAGAGGCAGAGAAAAAGGTTCTTCCTTGAATCAAGGAGGACGAAAGAACCATGGATACCCTTATTACTGTCCCATTCTTCAAGAAGCTAGATTAGCTAAGTTTCCAGGTCGTAAGCAAACTTACATCCGTCATGCGGATGCAGAATGGCTAGTTGCTCAAGGACTCCAATTCCCACATGGGATAGAGACCCAAGGAGTGAACAAATTTTTTGAATTGAAATGTACGTTGTATCCTTCACTCGTTAGAGAATTCTATAGCAATTTTAAGTATAAAGATGAGGTGTATTCATCAATGGTAATGGGGAAGATGAGTATTATGGATGAAGAGTTGTTTTTGGATGTTGGAGGTCTTGACTGTGATGGACCGAGGCTAGGTGACTGCAATAATGAGTCATGGGACTCATTCAATGCTATTGATATATACAAGTCTTGTTTAAGAGGACCTCACCTATTTGTGCAAGGGGAATTGTCCAAAGCAGGGTCATTGTTTGTAGAAAACCGACTCTTACACTATTCGATTGCATATATATTAGTTCAAAGGAATACCAACCACACTCAACCCACCATCTATGATCTGAAGCTTATGTTCGCCATACGAGAAGGCATTGTGATGAACCAGCCTTCGAAGATTCTGTAAGATATGCAGGGCATAGCTTCATCTTCACCGAGACTCTCACAAATAGGATATTCATCTCTCATATCATTGACTATTACGAGATTGATACCACACATGTGGACACTATCATGACAAACTTCCGAGAGCATCTTGTTGGTGATAATGTGATTCACAAAATTGGCATTTATAAATAAGACAATGAATAGAAATTTCAAGAAGATCATACTGCCAAAGTGAATGAGGATATGCCAAAAGAAGATAATGCTACAAATCCTAGTGAGCCTATCCCTCAGCAATCACCTACCAAGGCATTTGCAGAGCCTCAAGAACTATCGGTTGGGCTTGCTCACATGGATGCTACGGAACAGCGCCTCAATGCGTGTATTGATGGAAATTTTCAGACTATAAGGGATTCCATGGCCGCTTAACAGTAGAGATTATCCGAAGATATGGAACGCATCATTTTCATTGTGCGTGCTATACATGGTGTAACGCCCCGAAAATCATTTCATATTTAATATATTTAATCTCTTATAAAAATGGGTAATTCTTTCCTTTTTTTTCTTTTATGTAACCTATAACTTACAAATCATTTTCACTTTTACCTTATTCCATTTTCAAGACGTCACATTTTCAAACCTTGCAGAGATAAAATTCTTAATACATTGAAGATAATTAAATGAACACAATTATTTTCTGAATACTTCTCATTCATAAAATTCTTGAATAAATACAGAATTGTTTACAGGGCGAAATCTAATCATCACCACAAATAAAAAAACTGAAAATACAAAGAAAATAATGTCGAGGCATTGGCATTACAAAAAGTACCTCACACGGGTTCCTATCACAAAAAAACAAAAGAGATACCTCCTAAATCAGAGGTGCACTGGAAGCCTCGCTAGGGTCTTCCTCCACCTCAGATTCAGAAGAGATATCAATGACCTCAACTGAATCTTCTATGCAGATAAGCTCTACACAGTCGCTGTTTTCTTCCTCCTCCTCCACTTCATTCGCTCCCCAATCCATCGAGGTGTTCACGGTGTACCCCTTTGGCATGGCCCTATCTGTCTGTCTTGGCGCCGATGCTGATGATGAGAATCCTGTTTGGGGCCAGGTCTTAACAACTTCTGGTACGCCTCGAGCTTCAGCCAGTACAAAAAGTCCGGCGGTTGTAGGTCTTCGCTCGGGCAAAGTGAATGATGCCTCCCGAACTGTGTAGTAAGGTGGAAGATGCAGAACTGAGCCATTGCTTACTCAATCCATCTGAACATGCGTACAAATACACTAGAAGAAAAGAGAGGGAGTAAAATATCTATGAAAAACTTGTCATCGACGTCGTGGAATTACACGGAATAATACACCAAGACAACACACAAGAACATATATATCCTGTAATCATACAAGCATACAATAATGATGAATGAAGTATACAACTCGAAAATTTAGAATCAATGTCGAAGAATATCATGTACGCAATGCGATGAATGAGTCCACCATCCTTACTCCTTTATCCTCCCAATAACTATTCGTAAAATAACCGAGAGTACAGTTCCCAGAACAAGCCAATTTGATCGCACCAAAATTATTCCTCTCAAGGATATATGATCGATTTGTTCCAACGAAACGGTCCATTTTAGGACGGTGTCGTATCAAATACTTTCTGGGCATCCCTCTCATCGATCCTGATTGCAAAGAGGGGTTGTCAGAGATCGTATAGTTTGCGCTGTGAGCAGTGTCTGATCCAACAGAATACCGAATCCAGGAATACATGTGACTCGTCTCACCAAGACTCTTGCTCAAGACTTTGTTGACGAATCACCGCCATCAACGTTGTCCCTCTCAACATTTGAGAGCTCATTCATCTCCTGTACATTTCCCCTCCACTACTTCATTTTTTACCATGGATATGCATCCTAACCGAAATTAGCAAATTATGTCTTTTAATCCATCTTTTCAAGTGATCTGCCCATCCTAAGACATCTCCCATCGGGAATGCTTCTGGTGGGTCCCGATCTTAACATATAAACAAATAGAGAATAATTTCAGCACCACTACGAACCATCGCTGAATTATCTTGGACGGCTCTCATGCCAAGCCTCTTACGGTTAGATGATCTCGCTGCATGGGCATCATCCAGACGACTTAAAAAGAAGTCATGTCTATATGGAGCACAATCGCTCAAGCGAGAGCTGTCTCGCTCAAGCGAGGGCACATCCATTTTTGAGGCATTTGTGGCTTAAGCGAGAAAACAATTAGTTCTCTTGATGCCTATTTTAGCTCAAGCGAGAGTTGTCACACCCCGAGTCAAAATACTCGTTATCTCTATACACTTCTCGCTCGAGCGAGAAGAGCCTGAATATCATTTTAATTACTTTTGTCAAGGAAAATATTTCTCAATTATATTACATGTTTTTAAACCTTGAATTTAACAATTAACACATACATATCATTCCCATAATAATCATTCAAACCTTATAATTCAAGAGTAAACATGATATTTGCATATATAAACATAACATAAATCGATATAAGAAATATTGTTGTACTTAATCCAAACAAACAGGCAATTGATTAAGTACAAGCTTTCTTAATACCAAAGACAACTCCAAACTTGTGAGGGAGTTTGGAGGTCCTGATGCATATTCGGACACCACTGTGTCATGATGTTTTCTCCCTCACCTGAGTGTGTCGGGTCGCTAGGTTCTCTATTTGCAGGTGAGGTTACTTGATCTGATCTCCTCTCGAACTCTTCATTCTGTCAAAATAACATTAATTAGTTAACTGACGGTAATTATTATACTTACGAAATAACTTTTTACGCGAAGATAAATTTCCAATTTAAAATGAATTTAATTGCTTTCGTCCATCTGATTCAAGGTTGAATATCCTAGAATCATCATTTGTCATTGAAAGTCTTACAATCAAATAACACTTTTTAAAGTAAGATTTTCAATAAAACTTATACCGGAATTATGTCGTAATCCATGGATATACACCAGGCTACTTCCTAGGAAAGAGAGGTGGGTCGTAAAGACATCCTTGAATACCAAGTCTTTCCTTAGACAGAACCTTTCTAGACATGTATTTCCACTTCATTACATTATTCCAATAGTTCATAAATCTTATTTTTTCTAAGTAAAACAATTTTACTAAAACTAACCTTTTAAAATAAGATCATTAAGCTAGACTTATCATTTTTAAAGTAAGTCAATTTAAACAAAATAAATATTTTTAAATTAATACTTTTTAAGTAAATCTTACCATTTTAAAGTAAGTTCACTCTACTAAGATTTAACATTTTTAAATTATTTTACCATCTAAGATTTCATAACACTTTAAGTTTATAAAGACAAGACTTTTAGGTAAATCTCATTATTTCAAGTATACTACTAAATCAAATTTTCATGAACATCTTAATACCTCCTAATTTTTTTGGGAAACAACCTCAAGGGTTAGTAAGTGTTATTTTCATAGTCATAAAAAATAATGACTCTTAATTTAATATTTTATACTAAACATCTTTTAGTTATTCTTACCACTTTAAAGTAAGTCAACTAAAATAAATACAACAATTTTTTATGAACATCTTAACACCTCCTACTTTTTTAGGAAAAACCTCAAGGGTTAGTAAGTGTTAATTTCATAGTCATGAAAATAAATCCTAAGGTAAGACTTTCTACTACTTTAATATCCAAAACTTCATAACACTTTAAGTTTATGAAGTCAAGACTTGAATAAATCATCTTTTATCACAAATCATTAGTTTAACTTAGAAATCAAAGAGTAAAAATATGCTAAACCGCTTTTAAAACAAAATACTTTCTAGAAATGAAACATTTTCAACAACAACTCTTCAACATCATAAACTTTCAAGAATAAAATACAAACTTTTTCCGAAACACATTAAAGGTTCCTTTGATGTTAAAATCATCACCTTTAAACATATTCAAATACTAACAATAATTTCTAATATTTCCAAACAAATAACTCATCTAACATTGTCTAAAGATATAGTTTTTCCATCTAAGAACAAGGAAGAAATTTCAAGATTTACAAAAGTAAAAAACTACATAAAGGTTCATAGGATTTTATTATCGTCCTCTTTAGTTATGCCTTCATAAAATACTTAAAGAACAAATATAAACTCTACTTTATGAACAACATAATAAAAGCTCATAACTTTCTATAAACTATGAGGAGAAGATGAAGAAGAGAAAATAAAAGACTACCTTAGTTTGTATAGGGAATTTAGTGTAAAAATGAGAGAATGGGGTGAGGTATTTATAGGAGAGTGTCACCCTCATCAAATCAAAAAATTTAATGCAAAGTAAGTAAACTTAGACTAGCATAAGTGATGTGTCTAATGATCAGTGGCGGATCTTGACATAACATTTAGGAGGGGCAATAGTTTTTAATTACAATTTATAATTAAGATTGATTAATTAACAAAAAAATATAAATAATTATTTTAAAGTTTCAAAATAACATTAGTTCTAAATAAAAATAATTAACAATTAAAACGTTAAAGAAAAATATACATTCATTTAAGTGTCGCTCTTTGTTAAAGGCTTGAATTCATTGATTATTTAATTAAGGTTAAAATTTCTAGCAACTTATTTTTCAATATAAATTACCACGTGGTCTATAAGAAATTCATCTTTATTTTACTACAAGATTTTGTTTGATTGTCTTCATTGCTGAAAATGATTTTCCTGTAGTTGCTAAACCAAAATAGTTAAGATAAGACGAATAACTCGATCAAACAAATAATATACATTCACTTTTTTCATATCATCAAAGTTGCACTTAATTCATAGATGATTTAAAGTTTTTCAAATATGAATAGTTAACAATATCAACAATAAAACATTGAAATTAACATTTCCAGTAAATCTTTTGTTAAACTCGCATTGAAATCCACAGGGTAGAAGGTTTGCATAATAATATATATGTTATCAATATTAAATGATATATAAAAATTCATAAAATCTTAGTATTTTTTGGTGCAAAATTTGGCAAATGCATTATCTCCTATAATATATTTCATAAGTATAAAATTATGGGTTTAATATGTATACACGGACAGTGTAAATGTTTTTTACACTATCAGCAAATCTCCACTATTCCTATGTTAATTATCGTTGACTTTTAAACAAAATGATGTGTTGACAGTATAAAAAACTTTACACTGTCAGTGCACAAATTTTAAACTCTAAAATTATTATAACCAAAATGAAATAAAAGTATATTATAAGCAATATCAATATTTACACATGTAAAGAACTTTATCTATCATCCATAATTTTTAGAAGGATTACACAATTTATAAAAGAAAAATATATATTTTAAAAAAGATAAAAGAATATTTAAAAAGAATTTGAAAAAAAAAAAAATTTCAGGGGGGGCAGTTGCCCCCACCTGCCACAACTAAGCTCCGCCTCTGCTAATGATGGTGGAGTGAGAAGATTTTTTGAGTGATTTAGGGGCTTTTGGATGCTTTTGCATTACTTGTGTAACAAGCAAGTGGCTCATGAAATGATGACTTCCAATCTTATTGATATGATGTAATTTCCCGATAAACATCATGTCCGAATATTTTCGGATAATTTCGTCCCGAAATATACAATCTCCCGATTTAGGACATTTGCCCGGAACATCGAAACTTGAATTTCGAGATGGAAAATATCTAGAGCTGATTTATGGACAAAATTGGTGTCTATTTTGGCTATAAATAATGTTGCAAAGCCAACTGCAAAATCAGAATTCGATTCCGAGTTACGACACTCAAAACCTGAGCAAAAACTCGATAAAATGACCCGAAATCATCTCGGAAACTTTTATTCTCCAAAAATCTTAAAAAAATATAGGGAAAGTAAGAAAATCATAATACAAGACTAAAACTAAACTGAGGTTTAGCCTAAAACATTACTGATTAATTTCTAGAATTAATTATTAATACTAATTACTTAATTAAAAGTGCTCTGAAAAACATGGTGTTACAATCCTCCCCAACTTATAAAATTTTTGTCCTCGAAAATAAATCATACCTTCTAAGAAAATAGATGGGGGAATGATTCCTTCATGCCACTTTCAACCTCCCAAGTAGCATCATCTCCATTCGTCTGGCTCCAAATTACTTTAACTAAGGCGATTTCTTTGCCTCACAGAGTCTTCACACTCCGATCAGCAATTCTCAACGGCAAAGTCTCGAAAGTGAGATTATCCTTTAACTAAATTAAGTCGGGTTCAATAACTTGACGACGGGTCACTAATGTATTTTCTGAGTTGAGACACATGGAAGACATTATGTAGGTTTGACAGGAAAGGTGGCAAGGCTATTTGATAAGCTATTGGTCCGTTTTTTTTAATGATTTGGTACGGTCCTATGAACCTACAGGTAAGCTTATGAGATTTCAACACTCTGCCAATGCCAATTGTTGGAACCACCCTCATAAATACATGATCTCCTTCTTCAAAACTCAGGGGGTCCTTCTTCTGTCATAATAATTCTTCTGTCTACTTTGTGTTGTCTTCATGTTTTCCCTTATCATCCTTATTTTCTCCGTCGTCTGTTGAACTACATCGGGTCCTAATACTAGATTCTCTCCTGCCTCAAACCAACATAGGGGTGTTCTACACTTTCTGCCATACAGAGCTTCATATAGAGTGAAAACAATTGTTGTAGGTGAACTCGATTAAATGTAGATAGTCAGCCCAACTTCCTGAATTCTCCAATACGCAAGCTCTGAGAAGATCCTCCAATAATTGGATAGTCCTTTTCGATTGACCATCAGTCTGCGGATGGTAGGCTGAACTCATACTCAACTTGGTTCCTGAAGCTGTTTGAAAACCATTCCAAAACTTCAAGGTGAAGTGCAAATCTCTATTTGAGATGATATTCGTAGGAATACCATGTAGTCAAACTATTTCTTTAATGTACAACTCCGCCAGTCTCTCCAAATAGTACTTTATGTTCATCGGTAGAAAGTGAGCTGTCTTCATCAAACGATCCACAATTACCCAAACAGTGTCATAACCCTTCTGAGTTCGTGGAAAACCGCTCACGAAGTCCATTGAAATGCTATCCCATTTCCATACAGGGATATCTGAGGGTTAAAGTTCTCCACCGGGTCGCTTGTGCTCAATTTTTGCTTTCTGGCACACTAAGCAACGAGAGACATACTCCACTACATCTTTCTTCCTACCGGACCACCAAAACATCTTCTTGAGGTCTTGATACATCTTGGTAGCTCCCGGGTGAATACTTAGCTTTCTTTTATGAGCTTCGTCCAAGATTTACATTCTTAAATCGGGATCTCTTGGCACGCAGACTCGATTCATGCATTGGAGTACTCCATCGGTTCCTACTTGAAATTTTGGAGCTTTCCCTTCAACCAACAAGACTATCTTTTCTTGTAGTTCTGGATCCGAACCTTTTAAACCCTTCAGTTGTTCCAAAAACTCATTTGTTACGGTAAGCAACCTAAAATGAAACTTTTAGGTCCTACTTGAACAACTAAATTCAAATCCCTAAACTCCTCCATCAGCTTCATTTCTCTGACCGTCCTGGTTAAAATGTGCAAAGACTCCCTACTCAATGCATCAGCCACCATGTTAGATTTTCTGGGGTGGTACTGAAGATCAAAATCGTAGTCCTTGAGGAATTCCATCCATCGTCTTAGTCTCATGTTCAATTCCTTATGGTCAAACAGGCACTTCAGAGTGTTATGGTCGCTGAAAACTTTGAATCTTACACCATACAGATGGTGTCTCCACACCTTGAGGGCAAACACGATTGCAGCTAGTTCCAGATCGTGCGTTGGTTTTAGTTCTACTCATGTGTCTTTAACTACCTTGACGAATAAGCCACTACTTTCCTTTGTTGCATCAACATGCAACCTAATCCTTGCTTCGACGGTTCACAATATATGTTGTAGTTTTCGTCAGGATCTGGCGAGACTAATACAGGCGCTGTGGTTAACCTCTCCTTCAATTCTTGAAAACTTGATTCGCACATCGTCGTCCAGATAAAGGGTTTGTCCTTCCTCGTTAGTGTAGTTAGCGGCAAGGCTAACTTTGAAAATCCTTTAATGAATATCCTATAGTACCCTTCTAATCCGAGAAAGCTTCTTATCTCCGTCACCGACTTTGGAGAATTCCATTCTATTAATGTCTCCACTTTCGCAGGATCCATGACAATTCCTCCTTTCGAGAATACATGACCGAGAAAATTTACCAACTCTAGTCAAAACTCACACTTTGAAAGTTTGACATAGATTTGATTGTCCTTCAAAATCTGCAATACCACTCGCAGATGTTCGAAATGTTCGTCTTGATTCTTTGAATAAATCAGGATATCATCGATAAACATGACTACAAATGTGTCAAGGTATGGATGAAAAATCTAGTTCATGTAATCCATGAATACTACATGGGTGTTGGTCACACCAAATGGCATTACCAGGTATTCGTAATGGCCATAACGGGTCCGAAAAGCTGTTTTCGGAATGTCTTCCGACTTTATCCATATTTGATGATACCCCGATCGAAGATCGATCTTTGAAAATACTGTAGCTCCTCTCAGCTAGTCCATCAAGTCATCAATCCTCTAATCGTAAGTTCATAGCATTTATATCTTCAAACGAAGATCATAAACAATCAAATAATCACACAAAGTCACACAAGAAAGCATGTAAGGTCATGCTCAGGCCGAATAGGATTGAACCGCTCTGATACAACTTTATGTGACGCCCCAAAAAACATTTCATATTTAATATATTTAATCTCTTAGAAAAATGGGTAAATTTTTCTTTCCTTTTTTTTCTTTTATGTAACCTATAACTTACAAATCATTTGCACTTTTACCTTATTCCATTTTCAAGAAGTCACATTTTCAAACCTTGCGAAAATAAAATTCTTAATACATTGAAGATAATTAAAAGAACACAATTCTTTTCTGAATACTTCTAATACGTAAAATTCTTGAATAAATACATAATTGTTTATAGGGCGAAATCTAATCATCGCCAGAAATAAAAAAAATCAAAATACAAAGAAAATAATGTCGGGGCATTGGCATTACAAAAAGTACCTCACACAGGTTCCTATCACAACAAAACAAAAGAGAAACCTCCTAAATCGGAGGTGCACTAGGAGCCTCGCTAGGGTCTTCCTCCACCTCTGAGTCATAAGAGATCTCAATGACCTCAACTGAATCTTCTATTCAAATAAGCTCTACATAGTCGTCGTTGTCTTCCTCCTCCTCTACTTCATTCGCTCCCTAATCCATCGCGGGGTTCACGGTGTACCCCTTTGACATGGCCCCGTCTATCTGTCGTGGCACCAATCTTGATGATGAGAATCTTGTTTGGGGCCAGGTCCTAACAACTTATGGTATGCTTCAAGCTTCAACCGGTACAGAAAGTTTGGCAGTTGTAGGTCTTCGGTCGGGCAAAGTGAATGATGCCTCCCGAATTGTGTAGTAAGGTGGAAGATGCAGAACTGAGCCATTGCTTACTCAATCCAGCTCCAGGTCACAAGGACCTATGTAAGTGTGTCCATTACCCTCAACACTCCATGTCCCCTCCTGGGACATAGTGAAGCGATAACCTCAGATCAGTGCTGATGGGTCCATCTGAACATGCGTACAAATACACTAGAAGAAAATAGAGGGAGTAAAACATCTATGAAAAACTTGTCATCGACATCGTGGAATTACACAGAATAATACACCAAGACAACACATGAGTACATATATATCATGTAATCATACAAGCATACAATAACGATGAATGAAGTATAAAACTCGAAAATTTAGAATCAATATCGAAGAATATCATGTATGTAATGCGATGCATGAGTCCACAATCCTTACTCCTTTATCCTCCTATAACTATTCGGAAATAACCGAGAGTACAGTTCTCATAACAAGCCGTTTTGATCGCACCCAAATTATTCCTCGCAAGGATATATGATCGATCTTTTCCAACGGAACTATCCATTTCAGGATGGTGTCGTATCAAACACTTTCTGGGCATCCCTCTCATTGATCCTGATTGCAAAGAGGGGTTATTAGAGATCATCTAGTTTACGATGTGAGCATTGTCCGATTGAACAGAATACCTCATGCAGGAATACATGGGACTCGTTTCACCTAGACTCTCCCTCAAAACTTTGCTGACGAATCACCACCATCAACGTTGACCCTCTCAACATCTCAAGGCTCATTCGTCTCCCATACATTTCCTCTCCACTACTTCATTTTTTACCATGGATATGCACCCTAACCGAAATTACCAAATTATGTCTTTTAATCCATCTTTTCTAGCGATCTGCCCATCCTAAGACATATCCCACCGGGAAAGCTTCTAGTGGGTCCTGATATTAACATATAAACAAAAGGAGAATAATTTTGGCACCACTAGTGAATTATCCTGGACGGCTCTCAAGCCAAGCCTCTTATGGTCAGACGATCACGCTTCATGGGCACAACATAATACTTCTCAGCACCACTTCGAACAATCATTGAATCATCCTAGACGCCTCTTCTAGCCAAGCCTCTTACGGTCAAACGATCTCGCTGCATGGGCACAACATAATACTTCTCAATACCACTGCGAACCATCGATGAATCATCCTAGACGACTCCACTAGCCAAGCCTCTTACGGTCAAACGATCTCGCTGTGTGGGCATAATATCACACCCTCGGGCCTCGCCTTTAACAAAGCAATTCCTTACTTTTATTACTTTCAACCCTCTCTTATAGTTATTTACCTTTACAACTTCTTGATGGAAAACATGCCATTAGGCTCTCGTATATATATATGGAGCATAATCGCTCAAGCGAGAGCTGTCTCTCTCAAGCGAGAGCACATCCAATTTTGAGGCATTTGTGGCTTAAGCGAGAAAACAATCAGTTCTCTTGGTGCTTATTTTAGCTCAAGCAAGAGCTGTCTCGCCCCGAGCTAAAACACTCATTTTTGTTAGACACTTCTTGCTCAAGCGAGAGCTATCTCGCTCAACCGAGAAGAGCCTGAATATCATTTTAATTACTTTTCTTTAGGAAAATATTCCTCAATTATATCACATGTTTTTAAACCTTGAATTTAAGAATTAACACATACATATCATTCCGATAATAATCATTCAAACATTATAATTCAAGAGTTAACATGGTATTTGCATATATAAACATAACATATATCGGTATAAGAAATATTAATGTACTTAATCCAAACAAACATGCAATTGATTAAGTACAAGCTTTCTTAATACCCAAGGCAACTCCAAACTTATGAGGGAGTTTGGAGGTCCTGATGCATATTCGGACACCACTGTGTCACGATGTTTTGTCCCTCACCTGAGTGTGTCGGGTCACTAGGTTCTATGTTTGCAGGTGAACTTACTTGATCCGATCTCCTCTCGAACTCTTCATTACGCCAAAATAACGTTAATTAGTTAACTAATGATAATTATTATACTTACGAAAAAACTTTTTACGCGAAGATAAAACTTCCGATTTAAAATGAATTTAATTGCTTTCGTGCATCCAATTCAAGGTTGAATATCCTTGAATCATCATTTGTCATTGAAAGTCTTACAATCAAATAACACTTTTTAAAGTAAGATATTCTATAAAACACGGTTATACTAAAATTATGTCGTAATCCGTGGATATACACCAGGCTAGTTCCTAGGAAAGAGAGGTGGGTCGTAAAGACACCCTTAAATACCAAGTCTTTCCTTAGACAGAATCTTTCTAGACATGTATTTCCACTTCATTACATTTTTTCGAAAGTTCATAAATCTTATTTTTTGTAAGTAAAACATTTTTACTAAAACTAACCTTTTAAAATAAGATCATTAAGCTAGACTTATCATTTTTAAAGTAAGTCAATTTAAACAAAATCAATACTTTTGAATCAATACTTTTTAAGTAAATCTTACCATTTTAAAGTAAGTTCACTTAACTAAGATTCAACATTTTTAAATCATTTTACCATCTAAGACTTCATAACACTTTAAGTTTATAAAGTCAAGACTTTTAGGTAAATCTCATTATTTCAAGTATAATACTAAAACAAATTAAACTAAAACAAATTTTCATGAACATCTCAACACCTCCTAATTTTTTTGGAAAAAACCTCACGGGTTAGTAAGTGTTAATTTCATAGTCATCAAAAATAATGACTCTTAATTTGATATTTTACACTAAACATCTTTTAGTTATTCTTACCACTTTAAAGTAAGTCAACTAAAATAAATACAACAATTTTTTATGAACATCTTAACACCTCCTTTAGGGGCTTTTGGAAGCTTTTGCATTACTTGTGTAACAAGTAAGTGGCTCATGAAATGATTACTTCCAACTTTATTGATATGATTTATTTCTCGGTAAACATCATGTGCAAACATTCTCGGATAATTTCGTCTGGAAATATACAATCTCCCGATTTAGGACATTTGCCCGAAATGTCGAAACTTGAATTTCGAGGTGAAAAATATCTAGAGATGAGTTATGGACAAACTTGGTGTCTATTTTGACTATAAATAATATTTCGATTCCGAGGAAACTGAATTTGATTCCGAGTTACGGAACTCAAACAATGGGCGAAAACTTGATAAAATGACCCGAAATCGTCTCGGAAACTTTTATTCTCAAAAAATCATAAAAAATAGGGAAATCAAGAAAATCATAATACAAGACTACAAATGAAGTGAGGTTTAGCATAAAACATTACTGATTAATTTCTATAATGAATCCATTAATACTAATTACTTAATTAAAAGTCCTCTGAAAAACACGGTGTTACACATGGCTCATTCCAATCACCACCTCCACAAGATTAGCCTAGATAGGAATGTCTAGTGTGTCTAGGGTGTGTGTGTGTGTTATTATTTGAAGATTATGTTTTGGTGTTGTTTATGTTATGGTTGTATTTGTTGTTCTTTCTATTGAACTTTATGTACTCGTTTGTTGCACTTACTCTTATGGTTTGTAAACATTTGTTGCTAATTTAGATTATGGTTTCAATTATAGCGTTATCCTTTTATTTTATCTACATGTGTATATCTACCATTGAATGATTGATATGTTCTGAATACTGCTTAATCATTATCATTGATCATTCTATGGAATCCATATTGAAATTACACGTCTAGATATATCTCGCAATCAATTCTATCATAATCTGTTTTATTACTAAATAATCAATTAACTCCATATAATAATCGATGAATGCTAAACTTTGTGCACATGTTCAAGTAATTGTTTGGCTGCTTAATCGATTATTATTGATTAATTAATCGATTAAGACCAGTAAACTGTGTATATCTTTCCTTACTTTTGGCTTTTAATATCATAATCTACCATAGCTTTTTTATCATGCCAAAAAGGGGAGAAAGGTGTTATTTGAGCTGTTTTGCATGTTGAAGTGAGCTTCCTCAAGTAATCATGTTGCTACCCTAGCATTACCTCTTACATGGTTTGAGGGGGAGAACAAAGTGAGGGAGAACAACGCATTCTGATTCAACCTTATGGAAACATATCTTGTCCAACTTCAAGTCATCAAACAAATGAATTGTTTCAATGTTTGTCATCATCAAAAAGAGGGAGATTGAAATGGCATATAGTCAACGAATGTCATTATAACTGACCTACGAAGTTTTGATGAAGACAATGTCATATATGGAAGCTTGAAGACTTGGACATCTCAACAAAAAACATACCAAGAACTCAAGGTCAACGTCATAGAATCTAGGACTGCTTTTTACATTCTAGAGTCCTAAGATGATTGCATAGTATTGAGTCTTAGGGTAGGTAAACACAAGATGGAAGTGTCTCACAAAGAGTCTAAAATAAAAATCACCTAAAATGAGGCATAACATCTACATACATATATATGATAAGTAACACCCATGCATTTGCATTTAGCATACATGGTTTTGTGCATAAAGGTTTTAATCATTTATAATATCATGATTGCATGACCATTCATAATATAGGGTATTTACCATGTAATTAGAAAACAATTTTTAAACGATTTTAATCAAATAACCCATTTGGTAATCGATTAAGTCCTGGTGAAATTCTTAATCAATAAGGAAAGTCGTAATCGATTAAATGGAGTTACAGAAGCTAACCTCCCAGGATTTCTGCTTATTGATCGATTAAGCTATAACTGAAAATTTGTTTTCAAGAAACCTGTTAATCGATTAAGTTGACAATTTAATCGATTAATATCAGTTGAGTCAATTATGAACTAATTCTGTTATTTTTAAACAGAATCAAATCAATTTTAAACTAAGCTTTTCACACTTTCATTAAAAAAATCGAAAATATACTGAGAGAAAAGAAAAACAAAGATTCATGGTGCTTAAGTTTTCAAAGCTATTTGGTTGATTCTTTGAAGTTTTTCTTGCATACTTTTTCAAGAGTGAAAAGAGAGAGTCTTTTCAATGTGCCAACATTTTTCATTCAGTTGAAATACATTAAATGATTTCTACACTTAGTTCTTAGGGTTGTTTGTGAGATCATTTTGTCAAGGGTAATAGAAGAACTGATTTCATTGTCGTTATCCGTACAATCTTGTGTGCAAAGTAACTCGGCAAAATTCAGTAAATTTGAGGATAATTCTCGTGGTGTGTGGTATCATCACAAGTTGAGAACCAGTAGTCTTCAAAAAAATATAAGTCTTCATTCAAGCAAGTGTTTCGGCTAGGGCTAGATTGCGCAAACGGTGTGGTATCCAAGTATGCGTAGATAGAGGTCAAATAGAGCTTGGAGGCTCAACGGTTTCAAGAAGGAAGTTTCTGTCTAGGATTATTGGAAGTGTGTTTGTAACTGAATTACATTTCTAATAGTGAAGAAAAATATCCTAGATCAATCGGAAGGCCTGGATTAGTTTGCAAGTGGACCCACAAACAAAGTAGGATAAATTTCCTCGAGCACATTTTCTCTTTCCCTATCTCTATAAATTTTTGTCATTACTGCATTTTGTTTTGAAATTGCATTATGTGATTAATTGCTAATTGGTGTTAATCTGTTAATAATCACGAATCAATATTGAGTTAGTAAAGATTTAGATTCATCATTGTTTTACAAAGCAAGAAAAATGATTTTCAAAGAGTAATCAACCAGTCTAATCGATTAACATACTGACCATATTCGATTAACAAAATTGTCCTTAATTGATTAACCATGTTGATAATCGATTAACCACAACAACTTTGTATTCTACACAAATATCGAAAAAGTGGGATTAGTGATCCGCTACACCTATTCACCCCCCTCTAGGTGTAATATTATCTCACTGGTGCCCAACAGTTTTAAAGTATGAAGGAAGTGTCTGTGTGAGTATAGATGATATATAGGGGATGCTATGCTAAAAGACTCTTGTATCCATGAAATTCATGTTCCCAAAGTGGTTGTTTTTTACCTTCCAAGAGTTGTATTAGCTTTCTTGTATTTGTGTGAGTATATAAAGACTTCAAATTCATAAGTTTTAAACTGCCTCGTCAAAATTGAGGCTACCATTGTACTTGGAGTGTTGGATTTGTGTTTCTAGTTTGATTGTATGAAGAAATGTCTCTATTAAATTTGATATTGAACAAATAACAAATAAAGATAGAGCGAATTGTGGTTCGCCTTAACTTGGTGTCACAATGTTTGTAGATTGTAAGGTATGGATAAGCAAACATGGACTCCAATCAAATCAGATTCAATTTGGTGCCTTTATAAAATGTTACGTACCACAATTATTATTCTAAACCTTTTCGTAAGTTCATTATTCTGAACTGGATCAAATTATTGTCATTTTCACCAATTTAAGTTATGAACATAGAAATGACTCATTTTCATTTTCCCAATAATAATAATAATAGTTAACCATCATTTACATGCTATAAATTTAGATAATTTATCATTTCATTACATATTAACTTAGATGTTTTAGATGTGTGAATCTTTTTTTTTTATCTAATTTATTTATTATTCATCCAAAAAGGGAGAATGGATCTAGTGAACATAATATATATGAATGTGGCTAGTTCCCGAGATGCTTCATAAGGAAGTTCATATCAACTAATGTTGGAAGACACTTCTAATCCTACACCTAAAGGTGTCACATAAAATGAGCCATCTATTGTTGGACAAGTTGATAACTCCTAATTAACGACACAACTAGCACCAAAAAGCCATATAAGTTTAGTGTGGAAGCATTTTGAAAAGATTAAAGTGACTAGGTAGACAAGGTTGAAAGCAAATATTGTAATAAATAACTTCACAGAAGTTCATTAAATGAAACAAGGCGCTTGCTAAACTGCTAACTAGCAAACACTCTATGAAACTACCAAATCGTTTGTTGCAAACAAGTATAAAAAGGTTATCGTATCTACCAGGACTTGTTGAATACTAGTATTTCAACACAATATTATTATTCTAAGTGGTTTTCAAAGGGTTTGATTGGTATGTTTGATTAACTAAATACGAATTGAAAATATGACAAAAAGATGTTGGAATTAACTCGGCAAAATTCAGTAAATTTGAGGATAATACTCGTGGTGTGTGGTATCACCACAAGTTGAAAACCAGTAGTCTTCACAAAACAATGAGTCTTCATTCGAGCAAGTGTTCTGGGTAGGGCTAGATTGCGCAAACGGTGTGGTATCGAAGTATGCATAGATAGAGGTCAAATAGAGCTTGGTGGCTCAATGGTTTCAATAAGGAAGTTTCTGTCTAGGATTATTGGAAGTGTGTTTGTAACGGAATTACATTTCTAATAGTGAAGAAAAATCTCCTTGATCAACCGGAAGGCCTGGATGTAGTTTGCAAGTGGACCCACAAACAAACCAGGATAAATATCCTCGAGCACATTTTCTCTTTCCCTATCTCTATACATTTTTGTCTTTACTGCATTTTGTTGTGAAATTGCATTCTGTGATTAATTGCTAATTGGTGTTAATCTGTTAATAATCATGAAACAATATTGAGTTAGTAAAGATTTAGATTCATCATTGTTTTACAAAGCAAGAAAAATGATTTTCAAAGAGTAATCAACCAGTCTAATCGATTAACATATTGACCATATTCGATTAACAGATTTGTCCTTAATTGATTAACCATGTTGATAATAGATTAACCGCAACAACTTTATATTCAGCACAAATATCGAAAAAGTGGGATTAGTGATCCGCTACACCTATTCACCCCCTCTAGGTGTAATATTATCTCACTGGTACCCAACAGTTTTAAAGTATGAAGGAAGTGTCTGTGTGAGTATAGATGAAATATAGGGGATGCTATGCTAAAAGACTCTTTTATCCATGAAATTCATGTTCCCAAAGTGGTTGTTTTTTACCTTCCAAGACTTGTATTAGCATTCTTGTATTTGTGTGAGTATATAAAGACATCAAATTCATAAATTTTAAACTGCCTCGTCAAAATTGAGGCTACCATTGTACTTGGAGTGTTGGATTTGTGTTTCTAGTTTGATAGTATGAAGAAATGTCTCTATTAAATTTGATATTGAACATATAACAAATAAAGATAGAGCGAATTGTGGTTGGCCTTAACTTCGTGTCACAATGTTTGTAGATTGTAAGGTATGGATAAGCAAACATGTACTCCAATCAAATCAGATTCAATTTGGTGCCTTTATAAAATGTTACGTACAACAATTATTATTCTAAACCTTTTCGTAAGATCATTATTCTCAACTGGATCAAATTATTGTCATTTTCACCAATTTAAGTTATGAACATAGAAATGACTCATTTTCATTTTCTCAATAATAATAATAATAATAGTTAAGCATCATTTACATGCTATAAATTTTGATAATTTATCATTTCATTACATATTACCTTAGATGTTTTAGATGTGTGAATCTTTTTTTTATCTAATTGATTTATTATTCAACCAAAAAGGGAGAATGGATCTAGTGAACATAATATATATGAATGTGGCTAGTTCCCAAGATGCTTCATAAGGAAGTTTATATCAACTAATGTTGGAAGACACTTCTAATCCTACACCTAAAGGTATCACATAAAATGAGCCATCTATTGTTGGACAAGTTGATAACTCCTAATTAACGACACAACTAGCACCAAAAAGCCATATAAGTTTAGTGTGGAAGCATTTTGAAAAGATTAAAGTGACTAGGTAGACAAGGTTGAAAGCAAATATTGTAATAAATAACTTCACAGAAGTTCATTAAATGAAACAAGGCGCTTGCTAAACTGTTAACTAGCAAACACTCTATGAAACTACCAAATCGTTTGTTGCAAACAAGTATAAAATGGTTATCGTATCTACAAGGACTTGTTGAATACTAGTATTTCAACAAAATATTATTATTCTAAGTGGTTTTCAAAGGGTTTGATTAGTATGTTTGATTAACTAAATACGAATTGAAATTATGACATAAAGATGTTGGAATTAAGATGTTGATATTGAACTTTACTACTCACTATCTATACACACCAAATTCAATAACACAAATTCATTTCACAATGATTCTAACACACAAGAGACCACTTTGTACTAAAGATAATGTCTTAGTCAATTTTGTAGAAAATGAATTGAATCTCTATGTCTTGTAACTTCACACATAGGATGAAGATTTATGACTCACAAAACACATCTCTAGTCTAATAGTCTATGCTTGTGAAATTGTGTTTTAATGGAACACTTCAAATGTACTAATTGTCAATATCTTGATCATATTAGTAGCTTATTAAAAAATGTCAATGTGTAGTAACTAAATTAACAAGATGAAGATATGAACCATTAACAAACCTTTATGTCTAGAAATCTATGTTAACAATTTTTAGAGTTATTTAGTTATTGAATTAGCTCTATGTCTAGCAAACAAAAATAACAACATATAAGAAGTGACAAATTAGCACAAATCTACGTCTAGAATTATACCAATAAGATGATTCCCTAATTTTAGGCTCTTTGAACCATAATTTCTTTATGAATTCATTCATTCAAAAATCATACGAAAGAGGGTTTGAATCTCTAATTAAGCATTAGGCAACATAAGCAACTCATAAAATTAAATACACAACAATTAAGCATAAATTTGAGTCAAGTCTTATACATCAAATGATTATTACATTCAATCCCAATAAGGGAGAAGTTCAACTAAACATCTTCGTGAAAGCTATAACAAAGATAAAAACAAGAGAATACAACCCATGAGAGAAGGTATTACCTCCTCAATAATCATGCATCAACTCCTGTAATCTTTCTCCATTGCGTTTACATGTCATTCCCAGCCTGAACTAACCTAGAAGCTAAGAAAAATCACAGACATTCTAATTCTAACAAAAAAAAGTGCAAGACGACGATTATGAACCCCTACAAAGTGATTTTCTATCACTTTTAATAAAATTATTTTTTAACGTTTTTCTAGGCACATGGTAGTTGTGCCAAGTTGTGCTTGGCGCAACATCAGTGCTTAGCGTGGATATGTTTAACGTGATTCTTCCACTTGGTGCAACTCATTTAATCTGGGCTAGTTCATTTTAGTTGCTTGGAACTAATTCTTGCTCATTTTTGTATTTAAGTCTTGAAATGTTATAGAAACTCATATCATAAAATAAGAGCAATAAATCATCAAGATGCTAAGTATAAATAACAATTCCTAAGCTTTTAACTATGAATCTTTTTTTTATCTGAGTGTTTCAAAGTCTGGGAATTTTTTGTGTTGAGTAACCAATTACTCAAATCAGTATTTAAGTGTTCTTCTCCATTTTTCATACACTTCTTCTTCCTCAAACCCCTATTTTCGTGTCAACCCTAGTTTTCCTCTAAAAACTTCATTTTTGATCCGATTTGCGTGATTTTTGAGTCATTTCATATCACATTTTCACTTCTAAACACTTCTATTCCATAAATTTCGTGTTTAGTGGCTAAAACAAAAAATTCCCAAATCTCTCAAACACTTAAAACCTAATCTTTCAAAACTTCAATCCATGGCTTCATCATCAAGGGCTAAGAAACAACATACCGATTTGTCTCAAAAGAATCAAGGTACTTTATCTTTTAAGGCTAATCCTCTAGATTTGGAACGACTTCTCACAATTGATGAACAACGCAAAGTCTTCTCAAAGCATTTTTTTAGACGATTAGTCTTTGCTCCTAAGTATGGTAATTTAAGTAACTTTGAGTTTAAAGATTTCCATTTCCCTATTCTAATTAGGCAATAAGATCTTTTCAATTTCTATGAGGAATGAAATGCCTACTATCCTGAACTTGTTAAAGTATTTTACTGCAATTTTAGCTTTAGGAAAAATCATTTAACATCCTCTGTGAAAGGAAAAGAAATTGTTTTAGATGTTAAAACTTTCAGTTCAATATGCTGTAATATACCCTCTCAAGGTAACATAAAAGATTTCAGTCTTGCATGTGAATGAGATAATTATGATACAAAAGGGTTCTACTACTCTATGTGTAGATTCTCTAAACGGGAAATCGAAATGCGTAAGCAACAGGCTTTAGTTGAAACTTTAAAGAGTAGACATATCCTTGTTGTAGGAAATCTCAATCACGAAGATCGTTTGCTTCATTACTTTCTTAGCCATGTCATTCTTCCAAAATTTTAAAATCATTTTTAAATTAAGGACATGGAACTAGAATTGATGTATTATCTTAAACATAACCTTCAAATCAATTGGGCTTTGATAATAATGATACAAATATGGTCTATGCGAGAAACTCACAACCCCGTGCCTTATGCAATCTTCATAACCAACATACTTGAGCATTTTGGTGTATCCATTGTTGGTCAGTCCAAAATCACACTTGATGCACGCAATTGTAAGATCGATGTGGATGTGATCCACACAATTGGTTTCTTCCGAGATCTAATTGATCGAATCTATAAGCATCCAAGTGATAGATAGGCTGCACCTGCTGATCCAACTACAACTGTCTCTGTTAACCTTCCTGAACATCAACCTTCTGAATTTCATGTTGAGTCATTCTCATTTGCTGCCATACCTACCAATTAGATGATCATGGACGAATTATTATCTCTTCGAGGCTACATCTCTAATCGGATCGATGCTCTTGATGCTTAGAATCAACAAGTCCAATTTGAACTTCAATGTTATTCCTATAAGATCAATAGCATGGACCTTGACGATGATAGCATTGAGCCCGAGTCTAAGATTCTTTGTTGTCTAGGATTTCTCTTTGTAATGTTGCTTGATTGCTGACAATTTGTTTTTGTTATTTTTCTGGTTGATTTGGAACAATGTATGAACATCTTTTAGTTTTCTGCTATGTTATGTTAAATTTGTAATTGTTATATGCATATCGTATGAGTGTTGGACTCCTGGATTTCTTCTTTTTGATGAAGTCAAAAGGGGGAGAAAAGTCGGGAGAGTGTATTTTGTGTCTAAAATTCTTTCAGGCAC
Organism: Lupinus angustifolius; assembly: GCF_001865875.1. NCBI lineage: Eukaryota > Viridiplantae > Streptophyta > Magnoliopsida > Fabales > Fabaceae > Lupinus > Lupinus angustifolius. The sequence goes on from NW_017722965.1 coordinate 30,023, forward strand.
ATAACTCCAAATCAAAGGGGATCATACAAAATAGGGGGAGCATACTCAAGTCATGTCAAAATATCACAAAGTATTCTACTCTCATAAAACTACAATTTCAAGAAGATATTGGGTTGTTATCATCAAAAAGGGGGAGATTGTTGATAAGTGCAAAAAGTATACACTTTTCACCATCATTTTATGGCACTTATCCTATGCAAATTGTAGAAAACCAACTTAAAAACAATACTTTTTGGATCAAATATCACAATCTTGTATATTTGTGTTTGTATTTCTCTTTAATGTGTTGTGTAGGATTTAGAAAGAAAAAGAAAAGAGAATAAAGACTCATGGTCCAAGAAGAAAAAGAAGTCAAACTCAAGGTGCTCAAGCTGGCAACTTAGCATGGACCAAGTTAAGATGAGCTGACCTGGATACCAGCCTGGCACGGTCAGACCCAACCTGGCTCAGTCAGACCCAACCTGGCTCAGTCAAACCGACCTAGCACATACCAAGTTGCTCAAGCAGGCAGCTTAGCGGACCTGCTTGACCACTCAGCCTAGCACCAGACAATGCCTAACACGGTCAGAACACAAGCTTGGGACATGCCCAAGCTGATTAAGCATGCAGCTCAGCGGTACCACATGTGTGCTCAGCGGTGAACCATACACCTGACCAGGTCAGCAAGCACCAAGCCACGTCTTAGTCAGCATGGTCAAAGCTGCTCAAGCAGGCAGTTTAGCGGTGCCACATGTGTGCTCAGCAGTGTGTACCCAGAATTAACTTAGCCATCAAGAAACCATGAAGTCATGCCTGACCTCACTTCAAGTATCCCACGATAGGCTTTTCAGGAGTAGCTCACCATAGCTGGTCCCATAGCTCACAACTAGCCTTGGTGAGTCAAGCTTAAGGAGGTGACCAAGCTACTTGACTAAGTGACCAAACCCATGTTGAAGGGTTTGGTCAGCTGCTGAATGGTGCAAAGAAGCAGCTCAGTGCCCAGCACCTTCACCAATATAAAGGCATTAAATTCTCATTTGTAAACATTGTACATACATTCTAAATTCTTCCTAGTTTATTCCTTTTATTTCCTCCATATTTTCCTCTCATTTTAGGTAGTTTTTAGGCTAGTTTTAGAGTAGTTTTTCATGTAATCAAGAGGAGAATGGAGTTGGCAAAATAGGTGCAAAAACATGATTTTGTATCCTATTTTGGAACTTAAGGCATCTAATCTTTGGATGGATGGCTAATGCTCTAGAACTTTCATTTGGATTATGGTATGTTTGTATTTCTTTCTTCATTATAATTTCATTTGAATTTTAATCATTCAAGTTGGTGCTTTAGTTAATTTTATTTGTTTGAGAAGTTCTTAATGCTCTTTTTAGATTGATAAACTAAAACCGATTTCAAGTCATGAAAAAATACTTGTCTCAAACACTTATTAAATAAACTAAGAAGTAGTTGTACTACTTAGTTTATTTGCCAAGATAAGCATGTTTTTCTTAAGATCTTATATTAATTACTACTTCAATATTAGAGTAGCCAAGATTAGGGTGTGACAACCTAGTCTCTTTGTGGACGTAGTATTGTTTAGTAGTGAATATAAGTGATCATCATTCTAACATTTAGGACATACACTAAAAGGAGGATTTCAGACCTTGGTGTTTGGAGTTAATCAAAGTAAAACATAAGAACTTGTCTAAGTAGTTCAAATACATAAGAAGTTGAGAAATACTTTCATCATTCAAAATGATCTTGTCTCCTCAAGAATTTGTTAATACTTAGTTTATGTGCATATCAAATCAAATAAAAAACAACCAAAATATGTTCACTCATTATTTGTGCAATGACATATTCATCTGATTCATTCTATTAAGCAATTCCTTGTGGTTCATATAACCTTATACTATACTACAATTGAATCTTGAATGAGGTGTAAATTGTAAAATAGTAAAGTGTTATCAATAAATTTATTTGTTGAAACACCTTTTAATATACAAAAGTGATGAAGCTAACTAACTAACTTTTATTTATTGT
>NW_017722966.1:0-19767 GCF_001865875.1 Lupinus angustifolius
TAGAAGTAAGTTGTAACTGGAATATTCTTGAAACCATTATACCGGCGTTGAAATTTATTTCAACAAAGCCGAGATGGCGAACAAAGAATAAAACCGAGTTCACTTACTTAACCAAATAAAGAAAACACACCGAAGATAAAACTCCACCTTTCAACAAATTGGCGCCGCTGCCGAGGACAATTTGTTGAGGGGGAAAACCTCAGAAAAACTCTTTCAACAATTGTGAAGAAGATCTTGCTCCTGACCTTGGCACAGTTTTGATCAAGACACCAACATCACAAAAAGAAGAAAATGAAGAATACTTATGAAGAAAATGAAGAAAATGAAGATAAAGCTTCAATGAATTTAGAGTATAAGTCTATAAGTACTTTTATCCTTATACTCTATAAAGTATTTTAAAAAGAAAATTGAAAACTAAAAGTATAAATGAAAACAATTTTCAAAATATTGTGTAACAGGTTACTAAATCTAAGTAATAGGTTATAATGACTAAGTAACAGGTTACCAGAACAAAGTAACATGTTACATGAGTGAGAAACAAGTTACCCAACAAAAACTGAAAAAGGTAATCGATTACTCCCTTTGAGTAATCGATTACAAGGTTACAATATATTTGAGTAACCAATTACACACTAGGGTAATCAATTACTCAGTTGGACATAATGTTTTAGTAATCGATTACACCATTTGAGTAACCGACTACACAGTGTTATAATCAATTACTCAGTTGGACAGAATGTTTGAGTAATCTATTACACCCTTTGAGTAACCGGTTACATAGTGTGATAATCAATTACTCTGTTGGACATAATGTTTGGGTAATCAATTACATCGATGTTGTAATCGATTACTAAGAGCTATTACAACACATTATCCTATTCAAACTGCACAACTTTCACACCGAACGAAATGGTTTCATTCCAACCAATTCCTACCTTTTCATAGACGTGTTATGGCTGATTGACAATAATATTTAAAGGCATTGAAACTCATAATTCATAACAACAACTCATATACACAATCTAAATTTTCTAAAACACTTTTTCTGCCACTTGTTCTTAACTTTGATATTAAATTTTCTGAAGTTGCTTTAAGTGTGGTTTCAAAGTTTTTCAAACCTTCTAAGCATTATTACTAAATGTATAAAGAGTTAGCGGATTGAAAGAGATCATAGTGTTGAAATCTTGTAAAGGCAATCTTTGTCATTGTTAAAGTTTCCTTCATTCAATTTGCTGAAATACTTTCTTTCACAAGGGTGTGATATGAAAGGGGATATGGTCACTTAGAAAGGTTGTTTTCCAAAAAGTGACATAGGTATTAGAGTACTGGATGTAACTTTCGGTGGACAAGAAGGTGAACTGATATATAAATCCGAGTACTCTCTTCTCCTTTATCTCCTTAAATTTACTTGATATTTTTCTGCCTAACTTTTGCAGTGCTACTAATTCTATAAATTGCAGAAAAATTTGTCATAGATTTAAGACAGCTAATTCACCTCCACTCTTAGTTACCATCTTAGTCTTAGAAATGGAGCTAGTGAACACAACATATATGGTTGTGTCTAATTCCTAGCATGCTTCGCAAGCAAGTTCACATCAACTAACTGTGGAACAAACCTTTAATCCTAGACTTGAAGGTATCACATTAAATGAGACATCTATTGTTGGATAGGATGATAATACATAATCAAAAGCACAAATTTTATCAAAGAGGTATAGAAGTGTGATGTTGGAGCATTTTGACAAGATTAAAGTGATTGGGGTAGACAAGGCTCGAAACAAACATTATAAGAAACAATTTTCCACATGTTCAGAGAATGGAATAAATCACTTAGAGAACCATATAGAGTTATGTTAATAAAAATATTACGACGAGAGCTCATGACAAAGGGCAATCATTTGTCATGTCGTAAGCCTCACAAGGCAAGTAAGAGTTAGGAGTGGAACTTATGATGTAAAAAATTCAAATAAAATGAACTTACAAGTGAAATTATTTTGCACGTTTATCCACTTTTAATAGTGGATCAATTTTGTTTTAGGAGCTATGATAAGTACCAAAAATACCTAATTTTCATACACTTTTCATGGCACTTATCCTTGGATAAATTGAGAAAACCAACTTAATTCAACACTTTTTGGATAAAATTTCACAATCTTGTATATATGCTTTATGTATTTCTTTTGTAATATATTTTGTAGGATTTTGATGGAAAAGAGAAGAATTAATCAAACACAAACAAAGTGCTCAAAATAGGCAGAAAATGATCATTAAATGACATTCTTAAGCTTGACGTGGAAAGCTATGTGCTCAAGCATGACTCAACAAGACTTAGCCTATGAGAAAAATATGGAGTCAACTTGAAGCTGCTCACTAAGAAGCTTAGCTTGGACCAAGTCCACGCTCAGCTGACCTGGACACTAGTATGGCACGGTCAAGCCCAACCTGGCACGATTAAGTCCAACCAGGCACGGTCAGAACACAAACATGGCACAGTTAGACCGCAATCCTGATACAAGCCAACCTGCTCAAGCAGACAGCTTAGTGGAGCACCTGGACCGCCCAGCTTGGAACCACACACCTGACCAGATCAGCAAGCACCAGGCCACATCACCATCAGTACGATCAAATCTGCTCAAGCAGGAAGCTGAGCGGTGCCACATAAGTGTCTGGTAGTGTGCACCCAGCAACTTGGTCAAGTTGACTTAGCCACCAAGAAACCTTAACATCATGCATGACCTCACTCCAAGTAGCCTCCATAGGCTTTTCAAAGGTATCTCACAATAGCTGGGCCAGTAGCTCACAACTAGATTGGGTGACTCAGCTTGAAGCAGCTGACTAAGCTGCTTGGCCATGACTAAACCTATGCTGAAGGGTTTGATCAGCAGCTTGGCGGTGGAAGAGAGTAGCGTGGTGGTGGGCAGAAACTCCTATAAATAGGAGGACATCTCAAAGGCAAAATAGATTCATTCTCATTCTAGTTCACATTCCACTTCTCTCTCAAACCGGATTCTCTCTTCTTCCACATCTTCTTGTAATTTTCTTGGAGAATTTCCACTCCAAAGTAGTTTAGGTAAATGTAGTTTGTAGTTTTCTTTCTTCATTCAAGAGGAGAAAGGAAATGGCAAATGAGATGCACAAACATAATTTTGTAATCTCATTTCGGTCCAAAACGCATCTCATCCTTGGATAGATGGCTCACGCTCCTACAAATTGACTTGGATTATGGTGTAATTTCTTCTCTTTAATTTATCTTTTGAAATCAATGCATTCAAGTTATTACTTTTTGGTTAAGTTTTGATTCTTTATGAAAGTTCTTAATGTGGTTTTAGCTTGATCACCTAAAACTTAATTTAAAGATCCAAAATTCTTCTTCTTAAAATGTTGAAAAGTGAACTAAAAAGTATAACCTACACCTTAGTTCACGTGCCACATCAAATATCTATTTTAAGCAACTTATGTTCAAGGCTAAATAAAGTTAATGGAGCCTCAACTAGGGTGTGACAACTTACTCCGATGAGTGGAATCTAACTATTGTTTAGTGTATTTTATAAGGTTTGAAAATTATCTTATCACTCTAGGATACTAGATGAAGGATTTAGAAATGATGTGTGGAATTAACCGAAAGTATAACACATAACTTGTAATGTTTTCAAAAATCAAGTAGAGAAATAATTTCATATGTCCAATCAATTTTATCCTCAAGAATTTGTTTCTAATAGTTGTTTTATGATTATGTTTACTTGTTAATATTTCATAAAAAAACCAATTCAAAAAGATGTTTAAACTTTATTAGTAATATAACATGTTTATAATAATATTCTATTACGCAATTCTTTGTGGTTCGACATAACCCTATACTATACTACAATTGAATCTTGAAAGAGTTGCAAATGTAAAATAGTAAAATGCTAACTTATAAATTTTATTTGTTGACAAAGAAAGAAACCTTGAATCAAAGTGCAATTTAATTCATGAGTTGTATCTTTGTGAAAAAGAAAAATACATAGTTATAATGAGTGATCTAACTACTAACTTTTACTTTCAGTCATTTACATTTCCGCAACTAACATTTATTTTCTATCATTTAATTTTTGCAACCAACTATTTATTGGTTTATTTATTCTTTATACCAACCCTTTGAAAGAAGTGGTACATTTAACTTCTAACTTTATTCTTTTGTCATTTTATTATTCTTTGTTACCAACCTTTCCTAAGAAATGGTATGGTTAATTTAATAAAATGAGACCGGCCTTTATGGTATGGTTAAAAGGAACCCGAAAATGGAGTAAATAAATAAACTCACTAACTAATTAAATATCACACATTATCACTTGTATTAATTTGCTAAATTCATACAATTATGTTGGCGTTGAAATTTATGCCAACAAAGATGAGATGGTATGAAAATGTTAATAATTCAATAAAGCTAAGTTTTTTATTAAAGGAACATTCTTGGAACCATTATACCGGTGTTGGAATTTATTTCAACAAAGTCGAGATGGCGAGCAAAGAATCGACCTGTCATTAAATAAAATAATTAGGAACTTGTTGTATCAATAAAGCAAGCAGAAAAAATCTTTCAACAAGTTACTCACCTACTCTCCAACCACTGTATCAAGTTCCTTCTCGGAACACTATAAAAAAGTAGATACCAAAAGTGTATGATTTTGAGAGAGAACGTGTGTAATGAGGATGCTAAATAGTCGTGGAAGAAGAATAGATATTCCTTCTTGAGTCATTAAATGCATGTTGACTCATCAAAGTATTAATACAAGTATCATATTTAAAGTTCAATACTAGGTCATATATTTTATCTTATCGTTCTTTTTTCAATATATTTTAAACAAATTTGAATTTTAGTGTTGCACAAGATTATGCTACTATTTTGAATGAAATACACTCTAATGATGAAGGAATTTCATATTCCACTTGCTTTAAGTTCTTTTTTTAATGCTCAATAATATACCAGTGCTTTAAATTCTCAATACAACTTTGTTTATAAGCAAAGATAGGATTAAAAGCACAAGGGGTGCTAACCCAACAAGAACTACAACCAATAGATACACACAAACTGTAGAAAACAATAGAAAAAATGAATCAGAGGCACTTTAGATCAAACGATAGCAAATAAAGAAAACATCACACCCTATAAACTACCCACCATATAGTTTTGTTAGTTACGCTATTTTTAGAAAGGAGTTAGTCAAATCATAGTTATAAATATAAGGGAATCCAATTGTAATAAATGTACTCACTTTTCATGCTCTCGGTTCTAACACTAATACCCAGAAGTATTATTTTCATTCTCTGCTGCACTATCTATTCACTTCCACTCTCAATTAAACTCATTCACCATCACTCTTCTTCTCTGCATTCTCTCTATATTTTCTGGTTCTGTTACATACACTACTTATGCATGCTTATGTTGTATGGATAACAATGTTGCAACAAAGGTATCAAGAGCAAGGTTGAGCAAGATTTTGTATGGATCGTAGGGTGTGTAGAAGAGGTACATAAGATCAAATATTGTTGAGGCAAAAAAGAAAGAAAGTTGGTTCAGTGTGAAATCAAGATGAATAATGACAATGCGTTTGTAATGACATTAGCAATTCTTGACACCAAGAATTATGATAGATTGAGAATCCAAATGAAGAAATATTTTGGGTTCCAAGAGGTGTATGAGATTGTGCAGAATGGGTATCAAGAGATTGGGCAAAATGCAGGTGAGGCTCAAAGAACAATCTATAGAGAATCCAAGAAGAAAGATTGCAAAGCTTTGTTCTTAATCGATCAAGTTTTTGATGGGGAAAATTTCGAAAGAATAGTTTGTGCCAAGACAACAAAGGAAGCATGGGAGAGCTTTGAAAAGAACTATGAAGGGGCTGCAAAGATAAAAAGGTGAAGCTCCAAACTATGAGAAGAAAGTATAAACTTCTTCAAATGGAGGAGAATGAAGTAGTCTCAAAATTTATTACCAAGATTCATTCTCTAACAAACCAAATGAAATCATGTGGAAAAGAGGTAAAAGATTAAGCAGTGATTGAGAACATAATTAGGACCATAAGTCCTAAGTATAATCATATTGTTGTGGCAATAGAGGAATCTATAGATCTTGAATGTGATAAGATAGAAGAACTTCAAAGCTCTGTTGAAGCTCATGAACAAAAGCATAAAAAGAGATGTGCACAAAAAGGTGATGATCAAGCACTATAAGCACAATATGTCAAGAAATCTGTTGGGCGGTGGAATAAGAACAAAAGGAGCAAGGACAAATGGCAGAATGAGAAGTGGAAAAACTGTCATGGATTGAGGAAAGAACAAGGTTCGTCATCTCAGAGATCAGTCCATTCAAATGCTCAAGATAGTGGTCATAGGAAAGGTTCAAACAAGAACACATCAAATATGTGGAAATTTGACAAGAACAAAGTGGATTGCTACAATCGTAGAAACTATGGTCACTATACAGCAGAGTTCAAGCTTAACAAGCTGATGGCCATGAAAGAGGAATAAGTTAGATTGGCACAAGGTGGAGAATCTGATAAAGATGACCATTACTTACTAATGCAACTATCAGAAATAGTGAAGATAATTTGATTTTATGGTACCTAGATACAGGATGTTCTAACCACATGACATGCAAGAAAGATTGGTTTGCATTCCTTGATGAAATAGTCAAGAGCAAGGTCAAATTTGTTGATCAGAGTGTTGTCTCAGCTGAAGAAATTGGCAAGATAATGATTCAGAGAAAAGATGGGAAGAAAGCATATATCTCTAATGTCCTATATGTCCCTAAGATGAAGAGCAATGTGCTCAGCCTTGGACAGCTACCTGAAAAAGGGTATACCATGGAAACAAAAGATGATATGTTGAAGGCTCAACTTTCAGTGAATAGAACCTTCAAGATTGGCATACAAGTTGGTGAGTAGAAGCGCTTTCATACAACAATTGAAAGAGACACATGGCTATGGCATTAGGAGTGTGGAAATCTAAACTTTAGGAGTTTAGATATGTTAAGTAGAGATGGCATTGTGATTGGAATACCATACACTAGAGTGTTAGAACAGTTGTGTGAAGAGTGCATCTCAAGCAAACAGACAAGGAACTCCTTTGTCTCACATGTTCCTACAAAATCAATGAAAGCACTAGATGTAGTATACACTGATGTTGTGGTTCATTTGAAGAATATTCCATTAGAGGCAATAGGTACTTTAAGAATTTCATTGATGATCATACTAGAAAATTATGGATCTATCTAATGAAGAGTAAAAGTGAAGTGCTAGATATCTTTAAGAGGTTCAACGTCCAAAAAGAGAAACAAAGTGAAACCAAGTTGAAACACCTTAGATCAGATGGAGGAGTAGGCTATGTGTCAACTGAATTTCATGAATTTTGAACGAAAGAAGGAATTATCCATGAAACTAAAGCACCCTACACTCCACAACACAGTGAAATATCAGAAATGGCAAACAAAATCATACTTAACATGGTCAAGTGCATGCTAACAACATAGGGTTTGCCCAAGATGTTTTGGGGTGATGTTATCTCCATTGTAGTGCACATACTTAATAGATGTCCTACTAGATGATTGGATGACAAAACTCATGAAGAAGTTTGGACATACCTCCAACCAATTGTGAGTCACTTCAAAATAATGGGCTGTATATGCTACAAACATGTGCCTGAAGCAAGGAGGAGGAAGCTAGATGACACGGGGGAAAACTGAACTTCTTGGGTTATCACTCTATTGGTGCTTATAGAGTGTATGGTTCAAAGAAGAACAAGGTAATGATGAGTAGAGATTTGAAGTTTGATGAAAGTCAGTGTTGCAATTGGAACCTTAAAAGTGAAAAAAATGGCAAAGAGACACTACTACAAATTGAGGAGAATGAAGAAAGTGTCATGGATGAGTTTATGACACATAATAATCATGTTGATGTGGCCACCAGCAATCTTCCAACATCTCATAGGCATAGACAACTCCCTTCGAGGTTGAGTGACTATGAGGTGTTCATTGATTCAACCATCACAACATAGGGTGATTTTGTGCATAAGACACTACTTGCTAAGATGGACCTAGTGAGATTAGATGAGGCTTTGAAGCCATCACACTGGGTTGAGGCAATCAAAGAGGAGCTGAGATCAATTGAAAGGAATAACACATGGAGTCAAGTTCAATTTCCAAAAGGAAAGAAAGCCATATCTATGAAATGGGTGTACAAGACCAAATTGAATCTAGATGGTGAAGTAGCTAAGCATAATGCTAGACTTGTTGCAAAGGGATTTTTGCAGAAGCAAGGCATTGACTATGATGAGGTTTTTGCACTAGTAGCAAGGTTGGAAACAATTAGACTCGTGATTGTTATTGCAAGCTACAACAGTTGGGGAATCCATCAAAAGGATGTGAAGTCTTCTTTGTTGAATGGACTCTAGAAAAGGAGGTATATGTAACACAACCACCAGGTTTTAAGGCAAGTGTCAAAGAAAAATAGGTGTACGAGATGCATAACACCTTGTATGGACTCACACATTCTCCAAGATCTTGGAACAAGAGAACTGATGCATTTCTGCTATAAATTGGCTTCATGAAATGCATAACAAAACATGGAGTCTATGTTAAAGGCAAAGACAGATTAGATCTTCTCATCGTGTGCCTATATGTGGATGACTTGTTAATAACAAGTGGGAATTCCATTGGCATCTCAAACTTCAAATAACAAATGCAATATGAGTTTAAGATGTCTATGTAATGCCCCGAAAATTACTCCAACAACATTTCCCAAAAATGGGTAAAAAAATATTTTTTGAATAATATAATATTAACTTATTTTCTTTATATTCGATTCCTTTTCGAGACATCACTTAAGTAACCTAAATTGTGGAAAAGATAACAATCATTACATAATGGTAATCAAAAGCCACTTAACATATAGTGGAATAATTCTTATTGAAAATAACGAAAAATATTTGTACGAAAAACAAAGCAGAATCAAATCTTGTCTAAACTGAAAATATACATAGTAGACTGATTTATCCAACACGTTAAAAGTACCCTACACACATTCCCTCTTCAAAAGCAAAATAGAAATGGAAATGACTGCTAGTGACTAGCTCCATGTTAGCGGGTGTGCTAGGACACTCGCTTGGGTCATCCTTCGTCTCAGATTCGGAGAAGTGGTCTACCACCTCAATGGAGCCATCTATACAGACTAACTCCACACAATCATCCTCTTCGACTTCGAGCTCCTCATCTTTAGCTTCCAACTCCTCCTATTTAGGGTCATTGGACGAACTCTACGACCTACTTCCTGCATCTGCCTGAAGATCGGGCATCCTCCGCCAAGAATGCAAACGCGAATCGAAGACAAGCAGAAAGAAAAGGAAGTAAGACATCTAATGAATATTATTCATTAACATCATGGAATTACACAGAATATTACATCCAGATAGATACACATGATGTACACAATATATTCTGCATACCTAAATGCAAATGATGAATGATATTATATCTCAAACTATGAGAATCAATATCCATGAACTTAATGTTTGAACGCTATGTTTATTTCATCCATTCTTACACCAATATCCTCCCAATAAACTATTCGGAAATAACCAACAGTATAGGTCCCATAACAAGCCGACTTGAACACACCAAAAATATTCCTTTCAAGGATATATGATCGATCTATTCTGAAGAATTGTCCATTTCAGGACGATCTCGTATCAAACACTTTCTGGGCGTCTCTCTCATCGATCCTGATTGCAAAGAGGGGTTGTCATAGATCGTCTAGTTTGTGCTATGAGAACTGTACAATCCAACAGAATACCTCATCCAGGAATACAAGGGACTCGTCTCACCTAGACTCACCCTCAAGACTTTGCTGACAAATCACCACCATCACCGTCCCTCTCAACATCGCGGGGCTCATTCGTCTCCAATAAATTTCCTTTCCACTACTTCTTTATTCATAATGAGTATACACACTAATCGAAGTTAGCCGATTAAATATTTTAATTAGTCTTTTATATCAATCGGCTCATCCTAAGACATCTCCCAAAGGAATACTTCTTGTGGGATCCGATCTTACGTTACCACATAATATAGGAATAACATCCTTACCATTGTGAACCATCGCTGAATTACCCTAAACGACCTCATGGCCAAGCCTCTTATGGACAAACGACCTCGTTGCATGGTATCATATAATCCTTTTTGGGCATTGCCCTAATCACGACATCACATTCTGAAACCTTGCCCTAATAGAGCGCAACAACAAAGGTACTTCTATAAGTTTGTCGATTTGGGAACTAGATTCAATCATCTGAGTCATGATCTTCCCAAGTGTTAAATACACTTCACACCCAAGCTAGGGTTATTTCCTAAGCAATCAATTAGTCAAAAACAATCAACATTATTATTTGTCTCTCGCCCGGGCGAGAGACTGTCGCTCAAGCGACAAATTTGCCAAAAACTAGTCAAAATCACCATCTAATCCTCGCCCGAACGAGGGACTGCCGCCCAGGTGCCAAAAACGCCTAGAACAGGCCAAGCACTCTACCCGGCCCTCGCCCAGATGTGGCTGGCTCAGTGGCCAATCCCACTCTCAACTATTTAGGCAACCAGATCGAATACAACCGCTATTTTCGATCCCTACGCGTTTTACCTGCTAACTTTAAGGTAAAGACATCATGTTAATCTATTTTAAGAAAATTCGAGACTTTCATCCATCCGGTCGAAGATTCATATTCTTGAACCATCCTTTATCCTTGAAAGTCTCGTTCACGATTCCATCGTGTTCATGGTCATTTCAACACCTTCTTTACAAGTGTTGATCTCATGCTCAACAAACATTTTAAATCAAGATATCCTTGATTTCATAATCATCTCCTTTTCATCAAAATCAACAACATGCATATTTTTAAACACTAAAAAAACCCATGAACAACAAGATTCCATGGTTTCAAAACAACGATTTTCTAAATTCATGAAAACTCATTTTTCGTGTTCTTCAGTATAACAAGAGTTAGGAAGATTATTAGAAAATTTCTACGGTTGAAAATGTTCATAACATATGCATAAATATCATACTAAAATCTTGTAAACACTTAACGGTTAGATTCTATAAGATGAAGAACGTAAAAGAATGAAGGCTTACCTTAGAGTTTTTGAGAATCAAAGTGAAGAAGAAGAATAGTGAAATGCCAAGGGTTTCTCTAAGTGATAGGGGACTCTTTTAAAGACAATGAATCTGATTTGGGGAGGGGAAAATCAAAGGTTTTCAAAGAGTAAGTTGTGTAATGGGTAGATGAAGGGTTTAAGGGGTTTTGTGTAAGAGATGAGTATTTTTGCTTGCTTGCCAAGCAAGTTTCACTCATAAAAGTGAAGTGACCTCTTCGGTAAAACATCCGTGATTAAACTATGACCGAATATTGTCAGCTAATACTCGGCTGGATATTAAAAAATTTCCGATTTTGGTGTACGGTCAGAACTTCGAAACATAGAATTTGGAGTAAAAATATTTAGAAATGCGTCATTGTCAAACTTGACGTCTATCTTGACTCGAAAAAATATTTCGAAGCCAGCAGCGTAATCCAAATTCGATTCCAAGCTACGGAACTCAAAAACACGTTATTGGGCCGAATTGAGGCGAATTTGGACCCCACAGCAGTTCAAAAACTTTCCGCCATAGAAAATTACGAACATTTACCATAAAATAGGAATTCACAAAACAAGACTATCACTCAACTACGGTTTAGCCTAAATCATTAACGATTGATTTCTAAAATTAATTCTTGTTAAAATACATAATTAATACAACATACACCGAAAATTTATGGTGTTACAGTCTAATCTTGGAGAATTGGTATACTTCATAGGAATTGAGTTCAAGAAGACTAAGCTTAGGACATTTCTGAATCAAAGCAAGTACACTAGTGATGTATTAACGAGGTTTCAGAGGATTGATCGTAACCCGACTATAACTCCTACTGAAGTTTGAGATTTACGAAACCAATCTGTAGAAGATCAAGATGTTGACTAGACCTTGTTTAGGCAAATGGTTGGTTCACTAAGATACATATGCAACACTAGACCATATATTGCATATGGAGTTAGCTTAGTGAGTAGATTCATGGAAGCACCTTAGCAAATTCATCTCAATGTAGTGAAAAGGTTGTTGAGATACTTAAAAGGTACAATTGGCTTCGGAATCATGTTTCCTACTATGCAAAACAACCATAGTAGCAGCAACATAGCTGACTTCTCTGATGCAGATTGGTGTGGAGATAAAGTGGATAGGAAAAGCACAACAAGCTATCTATTCTGTTGTGGTGATGCTCCTATTAGTTGGTGTTCCAAGAAGCAAGATGTAGTGGCCTTATCTTCATGTAAAGCTGAGTATATAGCAGCTTGCATGTGTTCTTGTCAAGCTGTGTGGTTGGAGGCATTGTTAGAAGAACTAAGGCTGAAGCAAAACATGGGATAATGCTAATGATTGATAGCAAATCTGCATTCAATCTATCATTGAATCTAGTGGCTCGTGGTATAAGTAAACAAATAGAAACAAGGTTCCACTATATAAGAGTCCAAGTGAGCAAAGGCAAAGTGAGATTGGAATTCTGCAAATCAGAAAATCAATTGCCAGATATGCTTACCAAACCATTGAAAAAGGACAGGTTTGAAGAACTAAGGCATAAGCTTGGATTTATTAGTCTAGCTAGCTTAAATTAAGGGAGGGTGTTGAATAAATTGTAATTCTCCCTACTAGACTCGTTAGTCGATTAACGAGTATGACTAATCGATTATCCAGACTATTTTGTTAGTTTAGTTAGGTATGCTATTTTTAGAAAGGAGTTAGTTGAATCATAGTTATAAATAGAAGGGAATCCAGTTGTAATAAATGTACTCACTTTTCATACTCTGCATTTTTACACTAATAAACAAAAGTATTGTTTTCATTCTCTTTTGCACTTTCTATTCACTTTCAGCTTCAATTAAACTCATTCACCATCACTCTTTCTTCTCTACATTCTCTATCGTTTCTAGTTCTGTTACATACACTACACGTGTACAATTATGTTGTGTGCATAACGAGGTTTCAATAATGTCTTTTTTGTACACAAAAAATAACTAATTCAACGACAAGGTCTATAATAACCATATGTTACTCATGTATTGAAAGTGTATCCATATAATTTTTGGATAACACTAATTATTTGATTTAGAATGATGTAGAACTCAATTACGATATCTTCTAAATGATTTGGAATCGTCATTAAGTTTTTTATGGTTATAATGAAGAAAACTATCTTTTATGCCTCATTTTGGAAAATATGATCCCTTAAACTCGAGATTGGAGATAATGAGATCAGAGAAAGTATTAGCACATTGCATGTAATCAAAGTGTATCTCCCTAATCGAATGAATTAAATATACCCTTAACTTATTTGATTAAAAATTGAAATATTTTTTATTTTGTATCTGACGTATTGACGTTGCAGATCGTTGCAGATCGTTGATAGCTTAAGGAGACAACTTTGTATTGACACTACTTAAAGCTTCTTGGATTATGGTCATGTGCTACAACCAGCACATGCAATACAAACGAGAGGCAAATGGAGGGTTAACACATGTCAATGATGTATGCGGCATGCAGAATTTGAACCATTGTTGCTGCATAAGTGGAAACCGTTCCGGCAGTTGGCAAATTGGAGCGTGCCATTTTGCTCATTGTCTAACGGTAGGGACAACCAATGATTGGGAATGATGGGGCAGATAAATTAACGCTTGACTAGAGTAGAAAGGAAATGATTGGCACAAAATTTTAGGCCTCCTTTTTATTTTGCTTCCTTTAAATGAGATAGACATGACCCCTATGCTAATTTCACCATTTCAAAGTGTTTTTCCCATAGTATTTTTAACTTTTTCATTGATTTTGTTAATTCATAGGAGTTTTAATTAAAATGATAAGTTTGCTAATGTTTTTTATTTATATGAAATTAATGAATTATTTAAAAACAAAATTGCCGATTAATGATTTTGAAAAATTCGAAACGAAACTTCTAGCGAATAATTTGTCATTTATTAAGATTCGAAAATTCGAACAAAGATAAAATTAGTTCTGCCATATAAAAATTTGCATTTTTATGATAAAATTAATATTTTCAAAGAATGTTTACAAAATTTTATTGCTGGGTAAAAATATTTCATTTAGCCTCAAAAATTAGTAGAGTACTTTTTTTGAATAGAAAATCATTTTTGACTCTATAAAATCCCAAAATTATCATAACATCCTTACAAAAATAAAAATAATTATTTGACTCCATAAATTCACCATATGCCCTTTAATTTTTTTTATGTTGACATTTATAATTTTTAATTATTTCTAATTTATAAATGTGTGCCCGACAAAATTGAATGTTCATATAAAATATGCATGTGCATCAACTTAACGATTCTAGGGTAAGGGTCAAGTTTAAAAGTAACTTCGAGCAATATATAGAGTAGCGTAAGAGACAAATCTTACCCAATCTCATTAATGCTTACCACCGACTTATGTTTTTACCTAATTAATCCATTTATGTGTGTGCAAAGTAATTACATCTCTTTAGCTAAAATTATATAATACATTTGGTTGCAAGCATGTAAATACTTACTCCAATTGGTCTTTTTTATCAACAAATTTATCTAATTTTATATGAAATTGATTCAATTACTTGCTTTGGTTTATTAATACTATGTAGTATATTTTATCTTACCATTCTTTGTTTTGAATACATTTAAAAGAAATTTGAATTCTAGTGTTACAGAAAATATACTACTATTTTGAATGAAATGGAATATGATGATGAAGGAATTTTATATTTAAATTGCTTAAGTTCTTTCATTAATGTTGGTCACTGTACTACTACTTTAAATTTTTGTTTCATGCCTATATTTCATTTTAGCTTAATTGTTAATACGTGATAATCTTAGTCCAAGTTACCATTTTGAAGATTAATAATTGCTATATACTACATCCATATGTTGAATGTTGATTTAATTTCCTTGAAATGTGAAATTTTAGCTTCTAAAGTATTGTACTACAGACTTGTATTGAAGACAAGAATTGAAAATTTGTATTTTAAATTTCCCTATTTTTAAGAAGACTTGTATTTAGTTTACTGCATCCATCATGTTCTGAAGTCATGTTCGATCTTGTATTTTAATTTTGATGATTTCTTGACGACTTGTATTTTAAATTAGAGTTAATGTTACTATTGTTATTCACCCTTTAAGAGGGATGAAATTCTATGTAAAATATGTTGGGTTTATTCAAGTGTGAAGTCCCACATTGGATATGTGTGAAAGAGTGAAAGAGTTTATGAGTAGAAAATGTAACACATTCAATTTTCTATTTTAAGGTGAGTGAAAAATATGGATTTGCTTTTATAGATTAATCTTAAGATAGATATATTTGATTTATTAGATGATTTTTAGATCTTTTAATGTCTATCAACTAATTTTATGATTTTGTTTTATATTAAAAGCAACTTACTTCATTGGTTATCTTGTTGTCAACTGAATCTTTATCTTCCCAGAGTTAGGTTTGTTTCAAAATATATTTGAAGATAGAAATTGCACTATATTACATTATTAAAGTTTTCAAATATTTTTGTAATACATAATGAATTTGCATTAAATATGTTTTATGAGTATTCCTATTTTAGTAAATAATTTACTGTATAATATCTTGTATATTATTTATTTTGATAACATTATCTTTGTTTTAATTTTGATTTGAGTAGTTATGCAGTCATAAATTATTGTCATAAAATATGTTAAGCATATTATCTTTTGATCACTTATCTCTCACGCTAGAATATTTATCTTAGCTTATAATCTTTCAATCCTTTACTCCCTTGATCCTTTACCATCATAAACACAATACTTATTCTAATAATTATTTATTGTTGTTACTAATATGTGGTATATTATTATTATAATATAAAAATAAGTCCCTACTTATAATGTGGAAGTGCTACACTTCTAATAATACCCTAATTTGTAACTACATATAACTGTAAAGTAAAGGGAGAAAAAAGGGGACTAAACACAGACTCGTAAGCTAGCAGTGATAGCAAACATGAACATAAACCTCCTTTGTGTTTCTTCCAATTTGATAATCTTTTTGAATTTCTCCTTGTCTTTTACGTTAGTATTAAAACCCATGATTTTGGATCTATTTCCAGTTTTGTTTTTTAATCATTCTCTACACATTTTGATTAGGTCATGCTATGATCTCCTTTTATCATTTAAACATAGTGCTAATGTTTTTGTATACTATGCTTGAACTCTACATTATTACCAATTTATGTACCCAATAATGACCTACATTATTATTAATTTATGTACCCAATAATGACCTAGTCTTTTGATGGAGAACAAAATTGGTTTATAATCTTAAGTGGATTCTAATCTTCAAAGCTATAAGCACACATATAATTAGTTTTGTCTACTACTGATTTGTGTTGCTATAAAGGTGGTCCCATTGTCTCTATCCTGAACATTTTTTGGATCAAAACAAAAAGCTGTATAGTACTTGATCACAAAATTGTTGCAATCTAATCTGATTAAATCAGTGTTAAATAGAACATTCGTAGAAAATGTCTTTTATATATAATTATTTCATAAGATTAGATTAATGATTTTATAAAGTTATATAATTGGAGTGATTATATAGATTATGGTTCAGTTTTGAGGTTGATTGTAATGCCTCATTTTGAGGTAGAGATAATATGAAATATTTCCGCATTTAAACTTGGCAGTCGAGAGGTTTTAAATCTACTCTATTTTTCTAACATATGGAGATAACTTACTAAAAACTTTCTTTAATTTTTCATCATATTTTCGATAATAATGCATTAAGTTTTTAGTTACGAAAACATGGTGTTAGAGAAAAGACCCATGGAACTAATGTCTTAAGGTTTTGGTTCAAGACTTGGTGTATCACTTGTGGCTCTTCACTCTTCCCATACTCTGGTAACAATGGAACTCCCTAGTGGTTGGAGGATCCCTAGTCGCAGTCTGGTCTAACAAGTAGTATTAGAGTCGATGGTTCGACTGTGACATGGTGGACTTAAGGGGTAGTGGAGCGAAAAGTGTGTGGTACTGATAGAAACTGGTTTTAGAGATAAAATATAAGTAGAATTTAGGTAGAAGAAAAAGTAATTCCAGATCAATGTGATCTTTAATGGTTTCTTTATTATGAATATAGAATTACAATTGGAAGAATACACCAATTGTGATAGCACTCCACTCCAAGGAACTAACTGATTCATAAATCAATTACTACTCTCCCTTTCCTATTTTTCCAAAACCTTACTTCTTATTACATCACTGTTTTATTTATATAAACTGCCTTTCCTAACTAATTTCTAACATGAAATAGAAAAATATCATTCTTTTCTTTTATTTCTTCTTACATATACATGTTTAATAGGAGGCTTAATCCTATTCCTATCAATACCCCCTCCTAAAATAGTCACCTTGTCCTCGAGGGGAAAAGAGGGAAATTTCTCTTGGAAAATAACAGATACTTCCCAAGAGTTGTTGATAGGTGCAAGATGAACCCACTTCACTAGTACTTCAACTTGTCCTTGCTGATTTTCCTTCCATTCCACTATGTCTTCTAGTTCTGCCTCTAACTCATACTCTTCATTCAGTAGTAGAGGAAGGGGTTGAGGTTGTTGACTAGGTTTGAGTGCCTTCTCGAGAAGAGAGACATGAAAAACAAGATGTATTTTGGCTTGACTAGGGAGTTCTAGTTTGTAAGCCATTGCACCTATCATGCTAATCACCTTATAGGGTCCATAATACCTAGCAACCAACATAGAAAAAGGTCTTAAAGCCAAAGACTTTAGCTTATAAGGCTGCATTTTTATGCAAACCCAATCTCCGTCTTGAAATTCCACCTGTCTTCTATGCCTATTAACATGTTTTTTCATCTGGTCTTCTGCCTTATTCAGATTATGCTTGAGTTCTCCCAGGATAAGATTTCTTTGTTGCATTAATTGATTGACATCTACTATCTTGGATGAAAATTCCCCAACCTTGATCAACATTGGAGGATCTCTACCATATAAAGCCTTAAAATGAGTCATGCTAGTAGAGCTATGGTAAGTAGAGTTAGACCAGAATTTCGTTGAAGGTAACCATTATGCCAACTGTTTTGGCCTTGGTCCTACAAAACATCATAAGTATCCTTCCAAGTACATATTAACCACTTATGTTTTCCCATACGTTTGAGGGTGATAAGATGTGCTAAGCTTCAATTTAGTTCCAGGCAACCTGAACAATTCCTTCCAGAAGTTGCTCACAAAAATGGGATCCCTATCAGAGACTATGGAAGAAGGGAACCCATGAAGCTTCAGTACCTCATTAACAAAAATCATAGCTACCTCCTTGGTAGTAAAAGGATGGCCCATGGCATAAAAGTGGGCATACTTGGTAAGACCCCCAATAAGGTCCATGAAGACATCCATCCAAACCTTTGTGGGCAGGGGTCGGGGTTGGAACAATCCACCAAGGGTTAGAGTAGAATGCTTGTTCCTTTAACATATGTCACACCCTTCCACATACTCTTTGATATCCTTCTTCATACCAATCCACAACAAAAGCTAGTTATTCTTTTGAAAATCCTGAAGAACCTAGAGTGGCCTCTCATAAGAGTTTCGTGGCACTCCTTTAGAATGAAAGGGATTCTGTTGGAATTCTTTGAGATGACCAACCTCCATTTATTCAAAAATAAACCTCCTTTGAACTCAAACCTTTCATGAGATCCTGGTGTAATGATCAGATCTTATATTACCTGCTTCTAATTAGGATCTTGGCCTACCTCATAAATCTATGTTGAAAGGATTTTCTGAGAGGTTTTCCCCCTCAACAAATTGTCCCCGACAGCAGCGCCAATTTGTTGAAAGTGAAAACTTATCTTCGTCGGTGTGTTTTCTTTATTTTTTCAAGTAAGTGATCTCGATTTTATTCTTTGTTCGCCATCTCGGCTTTGTTGAAATGAATTCCAACGCCGGTATAATGGTTTCAAGAATATTCCAGTTACAACTTACTTCTAATAATCATGTGAATAAGATATTCCTTCTTAACCCCATCTCGGTTTTGTTAGAATAAATTCTAATGCCGGTGCAATGGTATCAAAGCAATCCTCTGTTACATAATTATTAAGTACCTTTGAATACCATCTCGTTTTGTGGAATAAATTCCAACACCGGTTTAATGGTATTCTAATGTACAAAAGTGATGAATAGTTAGTTGTTAGAAACAAATAAATAAATAAAGAACAAAAGAATAATAAAGTTAAGTGACCTTTATTTATTTACTCCATTTCGGGTTCCTTTTATTAACAAACCAAACTTCTTCCTTAAGGAAGGTTGATATTAAAGAATAAATAAAATGTGGAAAGTAAATAACAATAAATAAAAGTTAGTAAGTTAGGTTCATCACTTTTGTATATTAAAATGTGTTTCAACAAATAAATTTATTTATAACACTTTACTATTTTACAATTTACACCTCTTTCAAGATTCAATTGTAGTATAGAATAGGTTTATGTCGAACAACAAAGAATTTCCTAATAGAATGAATTATATAAATATGTCAATGCACAAATAATGAGTGAATATATTTTGGTGGTTTTGATTTGATATGGACATAAACACTTAAAAAGAAACATAAACTAAGTATTAACAAATTCTTGAGGAGACAAGATCATT
>NW_017722967.1:0-3004 GCF_001865875.1 Lupinus angustifolius
ACTAGGTTGTCACACCCTAATCTTGGCTACTCTAGTATTGAAGTAGTAATTAATATAAGATCTTAAGAAAAACATGCTTAACTTGGCAAATAAACTAAGTAGTACAACTACTTCTTTGTTTATTTGTTAAGTGTTTGAGACAACAAATTTTTATGACTTGAAATCCATTTTTAGGTGATCAATCTAAAAAGAGCATTAAGAAATTCTCAAACAAATAAAATTAACCAAAGAACCAACTTGAATGATAAAAACTCAAATTTAGAATAAAAGAAGAAGAAGAAATACATTATCAACTTTCAAATGAAATTGTTAGGAGCATGAGCCATCCATCCAAGGATTGGATGCTTTAAGTTCCAAATGAGATTACAAAATGGATTTTTGCATTTCATTTGCCTTCTCCTTTCTCCTCTTGAATTATTAACTAAAATCTATAAAACTTACTTAAAAAGAACTTCTATGAACTAAGAACAAGAAGAGAGAATTATGTTTTCACTTCAGGGAAGAAGATTTTCAAGGCAAGAAGATTAAAACTCCTTTTTTGAATGAACTAAATGCCTTCCTATATAGAATTTCCTTGGCACCGTTGAGATGCTTGTTTGCACTGCTCAGCAGCTGACCAAAGCCTTCAACATGGGTCTGGTCACTTGGTAAAGTAGCTTTGTCACCTCCTTAAGCTTGACTCCCCAAAGATAGTTGTGAGCTATGGGACCAGCTATGGTGAGCTACTCCTGAAAAGCCTATGGTGGGCTACTTGAAGTGATGTCATGCATGACTTCACGGTTTCTTGATGGCTAAGTCAATTCTGGATGCACATCGTTGAGCACACATGTGGCACCGCTAAGCTACCTACTTGAGCAGCTTTGAGCGTGCTAACTAAGACGTGGCTTGGTGCTTGATGACCTGGTCAGGTGTCTGGTTCACTGCTGAGCATTCATGTGGCACCGCTGAGCTGCCTGCTTAAGGAGCTTGGACGTATGCCAGGCTTGTGTCTGATCGTGCCAAGCTTGTATTCTGACCGTGTCAGGCTTTCTCTAGTGCTAGGCTGAGCGATCAAGCAGGTCCGCTAAGCTGCCTGCTTGAGCAACTTGGTCTGTGTCGGGTGGGTTTGACTGATCCAAGTGGGGTCTGACCATACCAGGCTGGTGTCCAGGTCAGCTCAGCGTGGCTTGGTCCACGCTCAACTGCCTTCTTGAGCACCTTTAAGTTCGTTTTTCTCAGTTATGCTTAAGATAAGTGTCATAAAAGTGTATGAAATTTAGGTATGTTTGACACTTATCAGTCCAATCCTCTATCTGAGCCACAGAAACCAAAGAAATAGTGGTTTGTATGAATTGGTCAAGAATTTTCTCCAATTCGTCTTGGTAAGTAGGAGTTGATTGGAAAGCGTAGACGTTTTGATTGTTTGCACATTTATTGCACCAAGAATTTGCTATATTGGTTTGCCTTATTTGTTCAGGAAGATCTTGAATTTTTTTCTAAACCATGTTGAGCTTGGATTGAAATTCCCTAAGGACTTGCCCTCAACTTCTTGTTGCAAATCAGCATGTTGGTCCATATCTAAAATTTTGAGATCAAAACGATTCGTTTTGTCTACTTCCAAAACGACAGGAGATTAGTATGTAAGAAATCATAATGTATATTTTTGCAGTAATTATACATATTAACTAGTTCTTACTTTTGTACAAAGTAAAAAGGAAATAATTTGTACAAAAAGAAAAAATAAGTTGATACCCAATTATTTGATTAATGACACATAAATATGAAATGTTTTACTATTAAAGCAATTCCCTGGCAGCGGCGCCAATTTGTTGAAAGGCGTTGTTCGGTGTTTATTTTATTTTAGTTGGGAGTTTTCTTCTCTCAACAAATTGTCCTAACAGTAGTGTCAATTTGTTGAAAGATTAATACTCATTTTCGTTATGTTCCTTTTCTAAGTAAGAGAACTCGGTTTTATTCTTTGTTCGCCATCTCGGCTTTGATGAAATAAATTCCAACGCCGGTATAATGGTATCAAGAATATTCCAGTTACAACTTACTTTCTTAATGATCATGTAAATAAGTCATTCATTCTTTTCCCCATCTCGGATTTGTTAGAATAAATTCTAACGCCGGTAGAATGGTATCGAAGCAATTACCTATTACATAGTTATTAAGTACCTTTGAATACCATCTCGATTTTGTGGAATAAATTCCAACACCGGTGTAATGGTATTCTAATATATAAAAGTGATGAATAGTTAGTTGTTAGATACAAATAAATAAATAAAGAACAAAAGAATAATAAATTTAGTAACATTTATTTATTTACTCCTTTTCAGGTTCATTTTATTTAACAAACCAAACTTCTTCCTTAAGGAAGGTTGGTATTAAAGAATAAAATGCGGAAATTAAATAACAATAAATAAAAGTTAGTAAGTTAGTTTCATCACTTTTGTAAACATGTTAAAGCACAAATAATGGTTTAAACATATTGTGATGGTTTTTCGGTTTGACTTGCACATAAATAAATCAACAAGAAAAATAAATTAAGTATTCACAAATTCTTAAGGAGACAAAATCTTTTTGAATAAGAAAATATATTTCTCATCTTCTTTTTGAGTTTGAAATACTTAGACAAGTTCTTATGTTTTACTTTGGTTAACCCCAAACACCAAGGTCTAAAATCCTCCTTCTATTGTATATCCTAAAATGGTAGAATCATAAACATTTATATTCATCACTTAAACAATACTACAACCATCAAAGAGATTAGGTTGTCACACCCTAACCATTGGTGACTCTAATATTGAATGAGTGATGAATGTAAGATCTTAAGAAAAGCATGTTTAACTTGGCAAATAAACTAAGTACTACAACTACTCCAAAGTTTATTTGTTAAGTATTTGGGACAAGTAGTTTTGACTTGAAAACATTTTTTAGGTGATCAATCTAAAAAGAGTATTAAGTTCTTTTCAAACAAATAATATTAACTAAAGCACCAACTTGAATGATTAAAATTCAAACT
>NW_017722968.1:0-255 GCF_001865875.1 Lupinus angustifolius
GTTTTGCTCGAAGGAAATGGCCTCTATTTATAGGCTCCATTCCAAACCGCTGAGATGCTGAAATGGACCACTCAACAGCTGACCAAACCCTTCAGCATGGGTTTGATCCCTTAACCAAGTAGCTTAGTCACCTCCTTGTGCATGACTCATCAAAGCTAGTTGTGGGCTATGAGACCAGCTATTGTGAGCTACTTCTGAAAAGCCTATGGTGGGCTACTTGAGGTGAGGTCATGGATGACTTCATGGTTTGCTTGA
>NW_017722969.1:0-3556 GCF_001865875.1 Lupinus angustifolius
AAGCAGGCCCGTTCAGCTGCCTGGTTGAGCAATTTGGTCCAGGTCAGGCAGGTGGCCAGGTCAGCTCAACGGGGCTTCTTCCACGCTCAGCTGCCTGGTTGAGCACCTTGATTTTCTTGACTTTTGTTGCTTTTTGACCATGAATCTTTTCTCTTCTTTTCTTCATTTTATTTCCTACAAAATACATAAAAAGGCAATACAAACACAAATATACCAAATTGTGATATTTTATACAAAAAGTATTGTTTTAAGTTGGTTTTTCTGAATTATGCTTATGATAAGTGCCATAAAAGTGTATGATTTTTTTATGTTTGGCACTTATCAAACTCCCCCCAACTTAGAACTTTGTTTGTCCTCAAACAAAAGGTGAAATTTATCCGAAAAATCAATTTGGTTAAAAAGTGATGATGATGATCAACATGATTTCAAAATGTATAAGCATGTTAGAAATATATTTCAATGAGATTTTTCATGAAATGTGAATTTTGACACATAATGCTTCAAACATGAATTTAGATGCTTTTTGTTATAAAAATGTGTAACAATTGACCTAAGCAAATATTTTTCTAACAAAAGTGTTTCTTTGCACACAAGTTCAAAAATGGAACCAAATGGGGTAAGTGTTTCACTCAAAACTCAACTTGTTTGATTTGCAAGAATTTAATTTTGTTTTTCATCTTAACACTTACTTTGATTGCACAAATTTTTCAAGAATCACTAAGGTCTTATTTAGGTTGTAATGAGGCTTGGCTATAAAAAGAAATTTGTTTTTCAAGATATTCAAAGATACATTCAAATTTAAAAGAGAGCAAAAGTTAATTTTTTTCATTAAAAACATATACTCCTTTCAACTTTCATTTTTTCTCCCCTCATTCTTTTTCTTGACCTTTTTTGTGTACTTCTCTTTAATTTTCTCAATCTCTTTTTACTCCTTTTTTATTTTGGATATTTTCTTTACTTTTTGACTTGTAAAGAGATTGAGAATTTTTCCTTAAAAACTTTGTTACTTGGCCAACCATTCCCCCCAACTTAATTTCTTCCAATAACCTTCCTTTTGAAAAATGCTCTCTTTTTACTTAGAGTATAGGAGATTTTTTTTTCCATATTAGGCTCAAGGGTTGATTTTGAAAATAAATTTTATTTTAAGGCTCAAAGGGGTTAACAAAGGATATTCCTATTTTTGGTTGGTCATTTTTGGTCAAGTGGCTCATTCTAATTGAAAGAACTTGCCTTGATCATATCCTATCAAATTGTGTGCAACCAAGTAAAGAAAGATTCAAACAAAATTAATTGTACAAAACCAAAACGTTTCTCACTAAGCTCACATAATTATTGTGTTTGGCTTACACTCCCTCACGAGGTTGGGATTCACACTTTTTAATACAAAATATTTGTAAAGATCTTGTTACATAAAATTGATTTTCAATTTGCAAAATTTTTCAAGTTATGACATTATGAGACTTTTTCACAAAAGTTTAGCATACATCTCATTTTGCTCAATCAAAGCTTAATTTAAAGTATGCTTGACATTTTTAATCCTGTGATCATGCTTCAAAAAAATTGTTTTAGCCATTTTGTTTTTGGTTTTGAAATTTGTTGAGTGTTTTGAACAAACAAATTTACTTTTTACATATTTACACAATGTAGTAAAAAAAATAATTTTTAAATTACATCAAGTCTTGTCCCCCCTTTTTAAATGAAGTCTTTTCGTCAAGCCTTAAAAAAAATTTGGGCTTTTCTTGATGTGATTTAAATTTTTTGTTTAAACTTAAACTAAAATTAACAAAATAAAAAGAAAATTAACATGACTAATAAAAAATAAAAATTGAAAGAAATTAATTTTTACCACATACTGGATTGCCTTCCAGTTAGCGCTCTTTTAAAGTCATTAGCTTGACGTCAGATTTTGGACGAGATTATTCGGTTTGATCATCAATGGTAGAGCCTGATTCATCACCCAAATACGGTTTTAACCTCTGTCCGTTGACCTCCCAAGTTGCTTCAGTCTTGGGGTCTTTCAATTAAACTGCCCCGTATTCTTTGACTTCCTTAATTACAAATGGCCCTGTCCATTTGGTCTTGAATTTTCTGGGAAGTATCTTGATCCTTGAATTGAATAAAAGTACCCTCTGTCCTTGATAAAAAATTTCTTTTTAATTCTGGAGTCATGGTACTTTTTTGTTTTCTCTTTATATAGTCTTGAGGACTCATATGCTTGGAAGCGCATTTCTTACAATTTATGGAGTTGATCTTGTCTTTTAATTTCTACATCCTTTAAATCAAAGTTTAGAAATTTGAGGACCCAATAGGCTTTATGCTCCAATTCAACTGGTAGATGACAAGCTTTGCCATAAACAAGTTGATATGGAGTTTTGCCTTTTGGTGATTTAAATGCAGTTCCGTAGGCCTAGAGAGTATCATCCAGTTTTTATGACCAGTCTGTTCTTGAAGAAGAGACTGTTTTTTCTAGAATTCTTTTTAATTCTCTGTTTGATACTTCTACTTGACCATTGGTTTGTGGGTGATATGGTGATGCTACCTTGTGTTTAACATTATATAATTCAAGGGTTCTTTTCAATTGGTAATTTATAAAATAAGATCCCCCATTACTTATTTATACTCTTGGTATGCCAAAACGCATAAAAATATTCTTTTTCAAAAAATTTATCACAGTTTTTGAGTCTCTTTTGGGTGTTGCTAATGCTTCTACCCAACGGGAAACATAGTCAACAACCACCAAGATATATTCATTCGAAAAGGATGATGGGAAAGGTCCCATAAAGTCAATGCCCCAACAATCAAAAATTTATATTTCTATTATATTTTGTAAAGGCATTTCACTTTGTTTCCAAAGTCCCCTGTGCCTTTGGCATGCATCACACTTTTGAACATACAATTCGGCATCTTTATAAATAGTCGGCCAAAAGAATCTAGATTGTAGTACTTTTGTCGTGGTTCTATTCCCATTGTAATGTCCCCCATAAGTCGAATTATGGCAATGCCATAATATTTTCTTTGGCTTCATTTTCATCAACACATCGTCGAATAATGTTATCGGTTCCTTCTTTAAACGAATAAGGTTCGTCCCAGACATATTAATTCACTTTTTTGAGAAAAACTTTCTTTTGCTGATAATTAAAATGTTCATGGATTATACCTGAGGCTTTATAATTTGCTATATCAGCAAACCATGGTCTCGTCTGAAGTTGAAATAGCTTTTCATCAGGGAAAGTTTCAGCTATTTCTTGCTCTTTTGTCACGACTTCTGTATTGACCAGTCTTGACAGATGATCCGCCACCTAGTTTTCCTTACCACTTTTGTCGCGGATTTCTAGATCAAATTCTTGCAAAAGTAACACCCATCTAATTAATCTTGGCCGGAAATCGGGTTTCTTTAGAAGGTGTTTGATTGCAGCATGATCAGTATAAACAATTGTTTTTGCTCCAATCAAATAACTTCTAAATTTTCCAATGCAAACACTATTGCTAGCAGTTCTTTTTCAGTTGTAGCGTAATTAATTTGAGCTTCATTTAGAACTTTGCTAGCATAGTGTAT
>NW_017722970.1:0-3399 GCF_001865875.1 Lupinus angustifolius
CGCTTGCATCACACATTAGTTCAAATGGCGATTTCCAGTTAGGTGCAGTAATGACAGGAGCAGTTACCAAACACGACTTTAACTGTTTAAATGCTTCCAAGCAGGAATTATCGAAGTTAAATGCAGAATATTTTAAGAGCAAGTTGCATAGAGGCTTAGCTACTTTGGAGAAGTCCTTGATAAATCTACGATAGAAGCCAGCATGATCGATGAAGCTTCTGATTCCTTTAATATTTGTTGGCGGAGGTAGCTTCTCGATCACTTCTATTTTAGCTTTATCAACTTCTAATCCTTTAGCTAATATTTTATGCCCCATTACAATTCCTTCAGTAACCATAAAATGGCATTTTTCCCAATTCAGAACCAAATTAGTCTTCTCACATCTTGCCAAAATTGTCTCCAAATTTGCTAAGCAATTTTCGAACGAGTCTCCAAATACTGAAAAATCGTCTATGAAGACCTCGATGCATTTCTCCACTAAATCAGCAAAGATAGCTAGCATGCATCTATGAAAAGTTGTTGGAGCATTACATAATCCAAATGGTATTTTTCTGCATGCATAAACGCCGAATGGACATGTAAATGCTGTCTTTTCTTGGTCTAATAGGTCTACAACAATTTGGTTGTATCCGTAATACCCATCTAGGAAATAGTAGAAGTATGTTCCAGCTAATCTCTCCAACATTTGATCCATGAAGGGTAGAGGAAAGTGGTATTTTCTTGTGGCGGTGTTGAGTTTGCGGTAATCAATGCAGACTCTCCAACCAGTAACAGCTCTGGTTGGAATGAGTTCATTGTTTTCATTTCGAATCACCGTCATCCCTCCTTTTTTCGGCACCACTTGGAATGGACTTACCCATTTTCTATCTGAAATTGGGTAGATTATACCAGCCCTAACATTTTTACAATTTCTTTCCTCACTACTTCCTTCATTGCTGGATTAAGTCTTCTTTGTGGCTGAGTACATGGTTTGTAATCATTTTCCATCATGATTTTATGCATGCAATATGATGGACTGATGCCTTTGAGATCTTTTAAGGTCCATCCCAGTGCTGCTTGATGCTTTTTCAAGACTTGTATAAGTTTTGCTTCTTCTGATTTGGACAGCTCACTATTGATTATAATTGGATTTTTGGTGTTCCCATTTAAAAAGACATATTTTAAATGGGGTGGCAATTCTTTCAGTTCCAGTTCTGATTCTTTTTCGGCTGTTCCATTTGGATTTTGGTGGAGGAATAATTCATCAGAAAAATGTCTGATGATTTCCTCTTCCACTCTTTTTTCTTCCAACTCTGAAGAATTATCAGGTTGGGGTTGCTCTACACAAATTTCTTCAATGACATCTAGTTGCAGACATTGCCCTTTATCCTTCGGATGATGCATGGCATGGAAAATGTCAAATTCGATTTCGTCGTCCGCAACTCGAACTAGTAGTTTCCGCTTTCCATGTAGATCCCCATTTTTGTTGTCATCATAAAGGGCCTCCCTAAAATGAGTGGGATTTCCGTGTCTTCAATTATATCAATGACAGCAAAATCAACAGGGATTAATAATTTGTCCACTTTGACCATGACATCCTCTGCAACTCCTTCAGGGTATTTTATGGATCTATCTGCTAGTTGTAGGGACATCCTTGTAGGCTTCAGTTGAATTCCTCCAATTTTCTTCATCATGGACAGTGGCATCAAGCTAACACTTGCGCCGAGATCGACCAGAGCTTTGCCTACGGACACATTTCCAATAGTAACTGAAATGGTGACGCTGCCTGGATCTTTAGATTTGTGAGGAATGCTTGCTTGACGAATTGCACTACAGGTGGCATTAAGTGAAACAACTTCTTTTTCTTGATAGCTTCGCTTTTTGGTTATCAGATCCTTCATGAATGTGGAGTAAATAGGCATCTGCTCCAAGGCCTCACCAAAAGGGATGTTGATTTGCAGAGTCTTAAATATTTCCATGAATCTTGCGAACTGTTTATGTTTTTGGCTTTTGACGGAGCTATTGGGTATGGTATTTTTTTAAGAACTAGTGAGTTTGGCTTTTCTTCTCTTTTTTCCTCACTATCCTCTTCATCTTTTTCTATTTTTTTTTATTTTTTTCATCTAATCTTCCTTTTTGTTTTTCAACTCCACCAACTATCTTTCCACTTCGAGTTGTGACACTTTCACAAAATTCTAGCTTGACTAGATATGTTTTTGTCAAGCTGTTGATTTGTTCTTTTATTTTTGTGAGAGTATCCTTGGTGTTTTGTTGATGATTGATAGTGGTTTGTATAAATTGGTCAAGTATTTTCTCCAATTCGTCTTGGTAAGTAGGAGTTGATTGGAAAGCGTAGACGTTTTGATTGTTTGCACAGTTATTGCACCAAGAACTTGCTATATTGGTTTGCCTTATTTGTTCAGGAAGATCTTGAATTTTTTTCTGAACCATGTTGAGCTTGGATTGAAATTCCCTAAGGAATTGCTCAACTTCTTGTTGCATATCAACATGTTGGTCCATATATAAAATTTTGAGATCAAAACGATTCGTTTTGTCTACTTTCCAAAAAGACAGGAGATTAGTATGTAAAAAATCATAAGTATATTTTTGCAGCAATTATACATATTTCCTAGTTCTTACTTTTGTACAAAGTAAAAAGGAAATAATTTGTACAAAAAGAAAAAAATAAGTTTATGCACAATAATTTGATTAATGACACATAAATATTAAAAGTTTTATTATTAAATCAATTCACCGTCAGCGGCGCCAATTTGTTGAAAGGCGTTGTTCGGTGTTTATTTTATTTTAGTTGGGAGTTTTCTTCTCTCAACAAATTGTCCTAACAGTAGTGTCAATTTGTTGAAAGATTAATACTCATTTTCGTTATGTTCCTTTTCTAAGTAAGAGAACTCGGTTTTATTCTTTGTTCGCCATCTCGGCTTTGATGAAATAAATTCCAACGCCGGTATAATGGTATCAAGAATATTCCAGTTATAACTTACTTTCTTAATGATCATGTAAATAAGTCATTCATTCTTTTCCCCATCTCGGATTTGTTAGAATAAATTCTAACGCCGGTAGAATGGTATCGAAGCAATTACCTATTACATAGTTATTAAGTACCTTTGAATACCATCTCGATTTTGTGGAATAAATTCCAACACCGGTGTAATGGTATTCTAATATATAAAAGTGATGAATAGTTAGTTGTTAGATACAAATAAATAAATAAAGAACAAAAGAATAATAAATTTAGTAACATTTATTTATTTACTCCTTTTCAGGTTCATTTTATTTAACAAACCAAACTTCTTCCTTAAGGAAGGTTGGTATTAAAGAATAAAATGCGGAAATTAAATAACAATAAATAAAAGTTAGTAAGTTAGTTTCATCACTTTTGTATATTAAAAGGTGTTTTCA
>NW_017722971.1:0-41054 GCF_001865875.1 Lupinus angustifolius
AAAGCATGCTTAACTTGGCAAATAAACTAAGTAGTACAACTACTCCAAAGTTTATTTGTTAAGTATTTGAGACAAGTAGTTTTGACTTGAAATCATTTTTTAGGTGATCAATCTAAAAAGAGCCTTAAGTTCTTTTCAAAGAAATAATATTAACCAAAGCACAAACTTGAATGTTTAAAATTCAAACTTTTGTAAATTAAGAAGTAGAAAATACATAACCTTGTTCAAATGAAAATGTTTAGGAGCATGAGCTATCCATCCAAGAATTGGATGCTTTTGAGTTGCAAATGAGAATACAAAATTGTTTTTTGCATCTCATTTGCCTTCTCCTTTTGTCCTCTTGAATTCTAAACTTCAAATTACAAAACTTACTTGAAAATGAAAACTCTAAGCTAAGAAAGAATTCCTAAATGAGAGAAGGGCTTTCAAGTATTTTTGAGAGAATTTTATGAAGAAATAGTGTATTACAATCTGTTTTGCTCGGAGGAAATCGCCTCTATTTATAGGCTCCATTCCAGACCGCTGAGCTGTTGAGCTGGACCGCTCAGCACCTGACCAAACCCTTCAGTATGGGTTTGGTCCCTTGACCAAGTAGCTTAGTCACCTCCTTGTGCATGACTCATCAAAGCTAGTGGTGGGTCTTGAGACCACCTATTGTGAGCTACTTCTGAAAAGCCTATGGTGGGCTACTTGAGGTGAGGTCATTGATGACTTCATGGTTTGCTTGATGGTTAAGTCAAGTCTGGTAAGCACCGCCCAGCGCACCTGCTTCACCGCTGAGCTACTTGTTCAGCAGCTTCTGACCACTGGCCATGAGTCTGGTTCTCCACTGAGCAGCTTGGTTGGACCGCTGAGCAGCTTGTTCAGCAGCTTGGTCTTGTGCCAGGCTCGTGTCTAACCATGTCAAGCATATTTCTGACTGTGCCAGGCCTAGTCTGGTGCTAGGCTGAGCGGCTAAGCAGGTCCGCTCAGCTGCCTGGTTGAGCACCTTGATTTTCTTGACTTTTGTTGCTTTTTGACCATGAATCTTTTCTCTTCTTTTCTTCATTTTTCTTCCTACAAAATACATAAAAAGGTAATACAAACACAAATATACCAAATTGTGATATTTTACTCAAAACATTCTTTGAAGTTGGTTTTTCTCAATTATGCTTAAGATAAGTGCCATAAAAGTGTATGATTTTTAGGTATGTTTGGCACTTATCAATCAGTGAGGAACTTGAGACTCCTCTGGCCAGTCCTGACAATGAAGTGTTTGCCAAGCAAGTAATGCCTCCACCTTGGCATAGCTTGAACCATAGCCATATACTCCCTTTCATAGACTAATTTCTGTTCCTCAAGGATAACCCTTTACTCAAAAAATCTAGGGATCTACCTCCTTGTATTAGAATAACACCCAACCCTTTGATAGAAGCATCTGTCTCCACCACAAAATCCTTGGAGAAATCAGGCTCTACTAATAGTGGAAGACTTTTCATGGCTGCATTTAGAGTCTCAAAAGCTTAAGTGGCTTATTCAGTCCATCTGTAGTTGTCTTTCTTTAATAACTCAATTAGAAGCTTGGCTATCTTGTCATAGTTCGTGACAAATATTGTGTTGTTACCAGTGAGACCCAAAACCCTCCTCAACTTTTAATGTCTTTAAGCATAAGCCAAGAGCACATGGCTTCAATCTTGGCTGAATTTGCCTCTACCCCTTCCCTGATATCAAATAGCCTAGATATTCCAATCTCTATTGAGAAAAGGTACACTTCTTCTTATTTGTCTTAAGAGAATTGGCTTGTATGACTTCCAAGACTAGTTTGAGATGCTCAACATGGGTTGGAATTTCTCTATTGAATGTTGTCATGTGTCTTGAATGTTGTCTTCTCTATGTCTTCTCTAACTTGGAAAACACATTGGCTCCCCCTAACTTATCCAATAATTCCTCTATAATGAGAATGGGGAACTTATTGGGAATAGTGATCTTTTTTAGGACCATGTAGTCCACACAAAACCTTCAACCACCATCTTTTTTCCTTTTTCCTAACCAGAATGATAGGACTAGAGTAAGGGCTAATGCTTGGCCTTATTATTCCAGCATGTAGCATCTCCATTACTA
This sequence comes from Lupinus angustifolius, assembly GCF_001865875.1. Taxonomy (NCBI): domain Eukaryota; kingdom Viridiplantae; phylum Streptophyta; class Magnoliopsida; order Fabales; family Fabaceae; genus Lupinus; species Lupinus angustifolius. The sequence continues at coordinate 2,101 of NW_017722971.1, forward strand.
GTTTCTCAATCCATATCTTCTATTAGTGAGGGTACTTGTAAGGTCTAAGGTTGGAATGTTTGTTCTCTCTTTAAGGTGTATGGCATGATCATGCCTCCTTTTAGGAGGAAAACCATGAAGGTCTATAAACACTCCTTAAAACTTACTCAGCACAACCATAATCTCGCCTCGAACAACATGGGGAGTTGTGAAATCAGCTTCTCTTCCCATATAGTGCATCATCAATCTCGCACCTTCTTCTTTCAACACTTGCATGAAGGCTCCCAAAGAGAGTTGTGTCTTGGCCAAAGTTGGGTCCCGTTTTATTTTGCACCTTACTTCATTCCTTCTTAGATTAAATTCAAGTTTGCCAAAGTCTGCTTTGACCTCTCCAAGTCTAGATAGCCATTCTATGCCAAAAACTACATCTACCCCTTTAAGAGAAAATAGGTAAAACACTTACTTCAGTCATAACACTTGCAAGACTAGCTTCAGTCGTAACACTTGCAAGACTAGATTCAGCTGGTCACACTTCCATTGGCAATGTATTTTATGCCCATCCCCTAGTGACAATTGGTAGAAGTCAAGCCTGCCATAGCCCATAATGACAATTGTAATGAATGGAGATTGGCAACCATTGACCCATCACTGCCTATCTCTTCCTCATCTTATTCCTCTTCTAGAATGATTATTCTAAATGTCTATTCTTGTATTTATGATCCCTATTGTAGGGTTCATCACACCTGATGCACAACCCCTTTACTCTTTCTTCTCTCAATCAGCCTTAGTGAGATGTTTAAAAACTCCTCCTCTAGGGTTGTTAATAAACCATGCACTACACATGGTCATAGATGCACTGCCAACCAAAGGTTTCTTAGTCTTTTTGTCTAGCCAAGACTTTGATTCCACAATTACTGACTTACTCGGAAAAGTGCATCTAGAAAAACTGGTGGATCTAGTATAATTGGTGGGGTTTAATTTTTTCTGCAAGATTACATTTTTCTCTTCTATCATAAGGGATTTTTGGATTACCTCAGATGGCGTAGGATGCTCATACAATATGACCTTTGCCTTGATTTCTTCCTTGAGTCCATTCAGAAAAAATCCCTTCACAAAGTCTTGACCAATTTCTCTGGAGGATCCTACATACTTCTCAAACTCTTCTACATACACTTCCATTATTCCCACTCGCTTCAAGGCCAAGAGTTTCTCAAATGGATTCTACACCATCGAAAATTGGACCCATCACTGCCTATCTCGTATGTTATTTACTTTGATAACATTATCTTCGTTTTAATTTTGATTTGAGTAGTTATGTTATCATAAATGTTTGCCATAAAATATGTTAAGCATATTATCTTTTCATCACTTATCCCTCGCGCTAAAATATTTATCTTAGCTTTTAATCATTCAAACATTTAGTCCCTTGATCCTTTACCATCATAAACACAATATTTATCCTAATAATTATTTATTGTTGTTACTAATACGTGGTTGTTGAAATGGGAGATTTCACTAAGCCATGAGTTCCCTCCTCAATAACAAAATGTGTCACTTTGTTGAAGGATTTTCCTGGTTGTTGCAAGTTTATTTTATGTCAGAGTGATGAGTGATGAGGAACATATTTAATTATTTTTATTCATTTACGGATGTTATGGTAGTTTTGGGATTTTATAGAGTCGCAATTATTTTCTATTCAAAAAAGGTATTGCTAATTTTTAAAGCTAAATGAAATATTTTTGGCAACGAGAAATTTTTGTAATTATTCTTTAAAAATATTTATTTTATCATAAAAATGGACATTTTTATATGTCTCAAAACTATTTTTATCTTCATTCGAATTTTCAAATCTTAATCGGTGGTCAATCATTTACATGTGATTTCGTTTCCAATTTTTTAAATTATTAATCAACAATTTTGTTTTTAAATAATTCATTATTTCATATAAATAAAATGGGTTATCAAATTTATTTTAATTAAAATTCCTATTGATTAAAAACTAAATTAAAAAGTTAAAAAATAATATAATAAAAGGGTGAAGTAGCAAATAATGCAACAAGAGAAAAAGTATGAAAAACACTTTGAAATCATGAAATTTGTATAGAGATTTGTGTATGTCTCAAACAAAAAGGCTAAAAAATTTCTGCCAATCACTTACCTTCTACTATAGTTAGGCATTAATTTATCTGCCTCAACATTTTCGATCATTGGTTGTCAATTGAAAGCAGATTTCGGACAACCCGATTTGGGTTGCCTTGCAAGTTCTTTGATTTAATTTAGAGTGATCAACAATTTATTTGATAAGTGACTTTATTTAATTACTCTCTTTTAGGGTTCATTTTAACCATACCATAAAGGTCGATCTCATTTTATTAAGTTAACCATACCATTTCTTATGAAAGATTGATATCAAAGAATAAAATGAACAAAAGAATAAAATTAGAAGTTAACTGTACCACTTCTTTCGAAGGGTTGGTACGAAGAATAAAGAATCGAGTAATAAATAAATGTTAGTTGCGGAAATGTAAATGACAGAAAGTAAATGTTGGTTACAGAAAGTAAATGACTGAAAGTAAATGTTAGTTGCGGAAAGTAAATGACAGAAAATAAATGTTAGCGGTTAGATTATTATTCATCACTCTTTTATTGTTAGGTATCAATCCATTGATTGGATTGCACTCTTTTGCATATTATTCCTATATACAAAGTTACAAACCATGAATTGGTTTGAACTTATGTTTTTAGGAATCTTTTAATCAAATAAAAATTTTAAGTTACCACTTTACTATGTTATACTTGTATCTCTTTTCAAGATTCAATTGTAGTATATGGTTATGTCGAACCACAAGGAATAGCTTAATAGAAATGTACTCACATTTTTTTATCTTTTATCAAAAGTAAGAAACACATAAATTTGTTTGTGATTTTATGAACTAAGAAACATGAAAAACGAAAGAACTAATTATAAACAAATTCTTGAGGAGAAAATTGATTTGAAAGATGGAATTATTTCTAAACTCGAATGATTTTGAAAAACATTAACAAGTTATGTGTTATACTTTCGGTTAATTTCACACACCATTTCTAAATTCTTCATCTAGTGTCCTAGTATGATAAGATGATTTTCAAACCTTATGAAATACACTAAACAATAGTTAAGTATCACTCGTCAAAGCAGGTTTTCACACCCTACTTCAAGCTCTATTAACATTATTTAGCCTTGAACATAAGTTGCTTAAAATGGGTGCTTTATATGACAACTGAACTAAGGTGTAGGTTATACTTTTTAGTTCACTTGTCAACACTTTAAGAAGAAGCATTTTTGGAACTTTAAATCAAAATTTAGGTGATCAAGCAAAAACCACATTAAGAACTTCTTAAAGAATCGAAACTTAACCAAAATTAATAACTTGAATGTAATAAAATCAAAGGATGATACAAATGAAGAAAAGAAATACCATTACACCATAATCCAAATCAGTGTGTAGGAGCATGAGCCATCTATCCAAGGATGAGATGTTTTTGGAACCAAATGAGATTACAAAATCATGTTTTTTCACCTCATTTGCGAACTCCTTTCTCCTCTTGAATTCTAAGAAAAAAACACCTAAAAACAACCTAAGAACACTCTCAAGTGAGAGAGAACCGAAAATGAAAAGAAGAAGAGAAAACTACAAAGAATGTACAATGTGTTAAAGTGAAGGAATGAGTGTGCCTTTTATAGGCAATGTGAGGGCCGCTTGGCCCCCCTTTCCTGGCTGCCCAGCGCCCTGGTCAGGCGGTTTGGCACACCCAAAGCTGGTGGGTCAGCAACTTGTCCCATCTTGACCAGCTATCTTGGACAACCTATTATGGACTATGTTACATGCATGTTGAAATCTCCTACTTGGCTATTCAGAACATATGTCATGCATGAGGTCATGTGCTTGGTATTCAAGTAATAAATAGGCAAGTTGCTTGATGAGTTGGCCAAGCTTTCTTCATGGCTAAGTTTCTTCACCTGCTTGGGCACCTGGCCCCCTTTTGCCCACGCCTACCTAGCTGGTTGGTTCCTTCATGGTGAAGGAACCTACCTTTCTTCAAATCGAAGCAACCTTTGTTCCTTAGTTTTTAACTTGATTTTGGTTGGTTACTTGGCACTTTGAGCAAGATTTCTTCAAGTCTAGGTAAGCTTTTGAGTTGTGTTTTGGTCTACATATCTAGCTTAGGTTTCTTCAAGGTGAAGTAAGGTAGTTTTCTTCAAGCTTGAGTCATCTTTTTGGTGGCAAGCTAAGCACACAATATGCCATACTTGGCTTGTTTGTTTTGAGCATTTCCTTTTGAACTTTTGGCTTGTGATTTGGTATGAATTCTTGGCTATCTTTTGGATTAATTCTTTTCAAAATTTCCTATAAAATTCAAGAGAAACTTGGACAACAGGTGATCAAAAATTATATTATTTAAACACACAAAATTTTATCTAAAAAGTGTTGAATTAAGTTGGTTTTCACATTTTTGCATAAGATAAGTGTCATGAAAAGTGTATGAAAATTAGGTATTTTTGGCACTTATCAGGAGTATATTATTATTATAAAAAAAAAATACATCCCTCCTTATAATGTGGAAGTGCTACACTTCTAATAATACCCTAATTTGTAACTACATATAACCGTAAAGCAATAGGAGAAAAAGGGGACTAAACATAAGCTCGTAAGCTAGCGGTAGTAGCAAACAAGAATAGACCCTCCTTTGTGTTTCTTCCAATTTGATACTCTTTTTGAATTTCTCCTTGTCTTTTACGTTAGTATTAACACCCTTGATTTTAGATCTATTTTCACTTTTATTTTTTAATCATTCTCTACACATTTTGATTAGGTCAAGCTATGATCTTCTTTTATCATTCAAACATAGTCCTAATGTTTTTGTGTACTATGGATGAACTCTACATTCTTATTAATTTATGTACCCAACAATGACCTCGTCTTTTGATGGAAAACAAAATTGGTTTATAATGCTATAAGCACACATATAATTAGTTTTGTCTACTAGACTGATTTGTGTTGCTATAAAGGTGATCCCATTGTCTCTATCTTGAACATTTTTTGGATCAAAACAAAAGGTTGTATAGCACTGATCAAAAAATTGTTGCAATCTAATCTAATTTAAATCAGTGTTAAATAGAACATTTTTAGAAAATGTCTTTTATATATAATTATCTGATAAGATTAGATTAATTATTTTATAAAATTATATAATTCAAAGGGGTTGATTATATAGATTATGGTTCAGTTTTAAGGTTGATTGTAATGCCTTATTTTTTAGGTTGAAATAATATGAAATTTTTCTGCATTTTGAACTTGACAGTCGAGAAGTTTTAAATATACTCTATTTTTCTAACATATGGAGATAACTTACTAAAAAATTTCTTTAATTTGTCATCATATTTTCGATAATAATGCATTAAGTTTTTAGTTGCAAAAACAGGGTGTTACAGAAAAGACCCATGGAACTAATGCCTTAAGGTTTTGGTTTAAGACGTGGTATCTCACTTGCAGCTCTTCACTCTTCCCATATCCTAGTAAAAATGGAACTCCCCGGTGGTTGGAGGCTCCCTAGTTGTAGTTTGATCCAACAAGTGGTACCAGAGTCGATGGTTCGGCTGGGACATGGTGAACTTAAGGGGGAGTGAATTGAAAAGTGTGTAGTACTGATAGAAACTGGATTTAGAGATAGAATAAAAGTAGAATTTAGGTAGAAGAAAAATTAATTCAAGATCAATGTGATCTTGAATGGTTTCTTTATTGTGAATATAGAATTGCAATTGGAAGATTATACCAATTGTGATAGCACTCCACTCCAAGGAAAATCCCCAACCTTGAATAACATGGGAGGATCTATGCTATATAATTTCATCTAGTTTTGTGCCTTTGTTAGATTATGCTTGACTTCTCCCAGGATAAGATCTATTTGCTGCATTAATTATTGACATCTTCTATCTTGGATGGAAAATCCCCAACCTTGAATAACATGGGAGGATCTATGCCATATAAAGCCTTCAAAGGAGTCAAGCTAGTAGAGCTATCGAAAGTAGATTTAGACCAGACTTTAGCCCAAGGTAACCATTGTGCCCACTATTTTGGCCTTGGTCCTACAAAACAACTTAAGTATCCTTCCAAGCACATGCTAACCACTTATGTTTTCCCATAAGTTTTAGGGTGATAAGATGTGCTAAGCTTCAATTTAGTTCGAGTCAACCTGAACAATTCCTTCTAGAAGTTGCTCACAAAAATGGTGTCCCTATCAGAGACTATGGGAAAAGGGAACCCACGTAGCTTCACTACCTCATTAACAAAAACCAGAGCTACCTCTTTGGCAGTAAAAGGATGGCTCATGGCATAGAAGTTGACATACTTAGTAAGGGTAGGGGTAAGGGTAAGGGGTAAGGGTTGCAGCAATCGACCATGGGTCAGAGTAGAATGCTTGTTCCTTTAGCATGAGTCGCACTCTTCCACATACTCTTTGATATCCTTCATCATTCCATTCCATAACAAACAACTAGTTATTATTTTTAAGTCCTGCAGAACCTAGAGTGGCCTCTCATAGGAGTTTCATGGCACTCCTTTAGAATGAAAGGGATTCTATTGGAATTCTTTGAGATAACAACCTCCCCTTATTTAGCCGCAACCTCCTTTGAACTCAAACCCTTCATGAGATCCTGGTGCAATGATCAGATCTGGTATTACCTACTTCCACTTAGGATCTTGGCCTACTTCAAGTTATCTCTCCTAGCTTGTACTGAATCTCAAAGTCCATGCCTATTAGCTTTATTGCCCATTTAAATTGTTCCTATGTGAACAACCTTTGATCGGTGAGGAACTTGAGACTCCATTGAACAACCTTTGTCTGCCACGAATGTAATGTCTCCACCTTGGCACAGCTTGAACCATAGCCATCAGCTCCCTTTCATACACTGATTTATGTTGAGACTTCAAGGATAACCCTTTACTCCAAAAATCTAGGGGTATACCTCCTTGCATTAGAACATCTCACAACCCTTCCCTAGAGGCATCTGCCTCGGCCACAAAATCCTTGGAGAGATCAGACACTACTAACAGTGGAAGACTTTTCATGGCTACCTTTATAGTCTCAAAAGCTTTAGTGGCTTGTTCAGTCCACCTGTAGTTGTCTTTCTTTAATAACTCATTTAGAGGCTTGGTTATCTTGCCATATTTCTTGGAAAATCTTCTGTTGTAACCAGTGTGACCCAAAACCCCCTCAACCCTTTAATGTCTTTGGGCATAGGCCAAGAACACATGGCTTCAATCTTGGCTGAATCTGCCTCTACCCCTTTCCCTGATATCATATGGCCTAGATAATCCAATCCCTCCTAAGCAAAGGTACACTTCTTCTTATTTTCCTTGAGAGAATTGGCTTGCATGACTTTCAAGATGTGGTGTCTCACTTGTGGCTTTCCACTCTTCCCATACCCCGGTAACAATGGAACTCCTCATTCGTTGGAAGCTCCTCGATCGTAGTCTGGTCCAACAAAATAGATGCAGTTTCTTGTGATTGTGAAGGAAGAATACTTTTGTGTAGGTTGTAGCATCATGAATAATATAGGTTCCGGGTGGATTTCTTTCGAGTTCGGGTTACCCGAAACTCGACGAGGTTAGAGATGGAAGTCTTCTTTTCAACATGCTGAGTTCGAGTTCAAAATTTGGGTAAGCATAAAGCCAACCGCGATCCTCCCTGTTGTCATCCCCACAAGCAAACAAAATCAAACAACATTTCTTTTAAACTTCCCATGTGTTGTTCGTACAAATTATTTTTATTATCAATACCAATTAGTGATGTTCGTCTTACGAGTGCAATTATTTTGCACGATTATTCACTATTAATAATGGATCATATTGATTTTAGGAGGTACTCACCTACCCTCCAATCATTGTATCACGTTCCTAGTCAAAACACTATAAAAAAGGAGATATCAAAAGTGTATATTTTGAGAGACAAAATGCAATGAGGATGTTAGATAGTCGTGAAGGAAGAATGACTATTCCTTCTTGAGTCATTAAATGTATAATGATCTTTTATGAATGATGGTAAAGTTTTAACCTATTGAATTATTAATACAAGTATCATATTTAATGTTCAATACTATGTAATATATTTTATCTTATCATTTTTTTTTGAATATATTTCAAGCAAATTTGAATTTCTATGTTGCACAAGAATATACTACGGTTTTGAATGAAATAGACTCTAATGATGAAGGAATTTCATATTCCATTTGCTTTAAGTTCTTTGTTTAATGGTTGTCAATTAACTACTAGTGCTTTAAATTCTTTATTTCATGTCTATATTTAATTTTACCTTAACTTTTAATTCAAATTTTTTTATAAGCAAATAATGTATTAAAAGTACAAGAGATGCTAACCCAACAAGAACTACAACCAGCAGATACAGACAAACTGCAGAAAAAAATAGAAAAAAATGAAACAAAGGCACTATGCATCAAACAAAAGCAAAAAAAAAACATCACAACCTATAAACTACCCACCATACAGCTCCAAGGGTCCACACACCATAAATTACAATCCAGATTGTAAGAAAACCATAACCACAAGCTAATCTTGAAGTGATAATATTAGTTTGAGTTACAATTTTGAAGATTAATAGTTAGTGTCTTATGTGGCCATATGTTGAATGTTGATTTAATTTTCCTGAATTATGAAATTTTAGCTAAGAAAGTATTATATTGAAGACTAAACTTGTAGTTTAATTTGCTATATTGAAGAAGAATTGTATTTAGCCTCCTACATCCATGAATGTTAGGAATTAGAAAATTCACCCAATAATAAATTACCAACACGAAGAAGCAAACGAAAAATATGTAGATCAATTATAATAAATAAAAAGAACCTCATTGCATGTGTACTTTGTATACATAGTAAAACAAGAAAATAGTACAAAATGCGTTTATTGAGAGTCATTCTATTCATATATCGTAGTTTAATAAAGAATGTCAGTGGCAATGTAATCAGCTTTTGGAAGCCTTTATATATCTAGATATTCTTGAACTCTAACAAATTGGATTCCTTAATCTGTTTTAGGATGAAGTATAGATTTGTCACCACGACATTCTTCAATTCTCTCACATGGCCTCCTATATGGGTTAGCTATAGGAAGTTTGCAATTAGTGGGATTCTTTGGGCTACATCCAGGAGTAGTATTACGCCCGATTGCCCCATTACCAATATTGCTGGCCTCAACATTGTGGATGTAAAGTGAACAAACCAAAAGGGCAGTAAGTAAGACAACCAACATTCCCTTTGACATTGCCATTGATGTTTTTTTGTTTGTTCTGGATATAGAATTGAAAAGAAGTTGATGATTATACCAAGCAACTTGATTTGTTCTAGTGGTATCAATGTGTTTAAATAAGATATTTTTATTCTATTGTTAGCCATTACTGAAATTGGTTACATTATATCAGAATGCTACAAATGTGCAACACAGCGATAACCTCTCGTTGCCTTGAGAATAAATGGAAGTCTTGGTTACCCGAAGAAAAAGATCATTGCAAAGAGAGATCCACAAAAGTCATAGGCATAGCCATATAAAGAATGAGTGGTTATTTTCACATGTACATTAGATATAGATACAATTCAAGGGAATATTTCTAAAAGCATTATCATGACCATTGAAGATGTTTCGAATATTTGTAAATAATCAAGTAAATTATTGCCTATATATGTGGCTATTGTCCAAAATAACACATTCTAGTGGTGATATTACTCATTCTAGTGGTGATGATTAGACGTTTGCTATGTTAAATCTTTTTGCAGTATTGTTATTTAAAGTTGGATTAATGCTAACCAATAAATAGGAGTATAAAAACTATCTTAATGTCACAAATAAGTAAAGTAATAAGGAGTTGTTGTATCCGGAAAGACTTACTAGATTATAACCTTTGATTTAAATAATTATTGTTTTGACCAAGATTATCATGGTTGGATTGATTTGGTGATACAAATACTTGAAATTGTAATATAATGAAAGGGAGAGTTAAGATTGAACTTTACACTTACTATCCTTATACATCTGATTCTTAATGTAAATTTATTTAGTAAGGCTTATTCTATATAATGACCTAAAAAAAATATATAATAATCCTAATGACATTATGATTTTTTTTGAAACTATACAATGTATTATTTATTAAAAAAAATAGAAAAACGTTATATATTAAAGGAACTTTTTTACTTTTTTGTTGCCTTACTACTACCATTTTCCAGCTCAAACTAAGGTTTTGTTGTGAAGGAGCATTTGGATGGAGTCTTTCTATTGACACTACTTAATTGTTCAAACTGTATTAATAACGTCTTTTTACAATACAACATCTGTTTTTGTACCCAAAAAAACCTAATTCAACTATAAGGTCTATACTAACCATCTTTTACTCATGTATTAGAAGTGTCCCCACTTGATTTTTGGTTAACACTAAACACGTGATTTAAGAAGAAGTAAAACTCAATTTTGATACCTCTAAAATGATTTGGAGTCGGCACTACTACTACAAGAAAATATCTACTTAACCACGGTCTTTTTGTCATATTAAATGAGCCGTCTCAAAATTAATACCAAGCCATTAATTAGCATACTCACTCTATTCTCTTTTTCCCTCTCTCCTCTGTCCTGCACACTCATTTTTCCATTAAAATCCTTTCATCTCTTCATCTATCCAAATTCAATCTTCAATCCCTCTTAATTCATTCTTCAATTCTTTAATTCATTTTAACAAATTCACTCTTCAATTCATCAATTCATCTTGTTTCCTGTTAAATTTCATTTTCTTCTTGTTTTCTCTCTTTCTTGTTCTCAGCTACCAAAACCTTTTTCTTCTTCATTTTAAGAATTCACTCTTTAATTCATCAATCTAGTTTCCTCCAAATTCTTTTGTCAAGTTCCTACAATCAACAATTCAAGTTGAGCTTCAAGCAACTAGTTCAAATATAACTTCACTTTTTAATCATTCAAATTCCTTAATCTGTATGTATACTTTTATTATGAAGTTGTTTCATTATTTTATTTTGTAGGGTTTAACTTCTTTTCATTCATCTGGTTTCAATATTATTTATGTTATCTAGTTGTATCTCTCAGGTCAAGTACTCTAGTGAACTAGACAATCCCACCAAGTGTGTGTCCCTTTTCGATTTTATTATTATTTTTTAATTTTCAGATCTTGTAGTATTGTAGATTTCCATCTATAATATTTTTAAATTGTTATTTTATCATTTTATTCACTCAAATGCATTGTCTGTTTGAATAATTTTTTTGCCTTTGCAAGACAGTGATGCTTTTTGTAACATCACTTATTATCTCCTTCGCAAGGTATTAACAATGTAATATCATTTGGCAAGATTGTTATATGAGGATTATATGAACTGACAATATATAACCAGTGCCATTTGAGTTAGTTGAAGGGTAATGTTTCTAATAATCTAAGTTTATTAGAAAGCAGTATATGTATTTAAGCATTACATATATTGTAATTAATTTGAAGCACTATCAATGTGTTCAAGGTAATCAGTGCATACTCCTTTAAGGGTGATTTTGCCTAGTACATATGCCTTCTGAGGTGTATCTGCAGTAGGATCGTATGGTGGTATTATTCAGAAAAAACATTAGCATCTATGCTTGCAAGAGCCTTTTTGTTTACCACATCTTTCATTTTCACATCCACATTCTTTGCAGAATCCCATGTCTAATAACCATGCCATTTGATAAGATATTTAACTCATAATAAAACTACGCAAGACATGGAAAGTAATAAAATAAAATGTAAATGACATTCTTTCCCCTTTTCTTTTCTGTTAAAAAATGTAAATGACTTTACTACTATTTTATTAATATTTTTAGACTTAATTAAATGTTAGAGAGTTAAGTGAATTTTAAGAATAGATAGAGTAATGTAGTTATGTAGACATTTTGATTTTATAGGTTGAATACTTGAAGGAAACTCAGAACCAGAAGCAATTGTTGTATTGAAGTCAAAGTTTTCAATGAGATGAGACTTAGTTTTTAAAGTGTGCTTGCCAATCAACTTCGTTCCCACCCGCTTTTAATATATTAACAATGTTGCTTTACTTATGTCTTACTTTATATTTTATTGATTGTGTTCGGAGCAGAAATTGCAACAACCTGTATGTCGTGGTGAGATTGTTTTGTCAACTTTATTGAAGAAGGAAGGAAGCTATAAAGGAAAAATTGTAGGTGTAAGTAATTTAATGTTTTTTGCATACTTCCCTTTATGACCTAGGAAATGCTTGTCTTAAAACAGTCTGATATTGATATGTGTTGAATCATAATAAGTTTATAGTATGGAATCTAATCATGTTGAACATTTTTACTTTTAATCTTCTACACCTCTGCTTATATTAGTTGCCAAACTCCCTTAATTCATTTACATTATGCTGAGAATTGTCATTTGAGTATGTTCAATGTCTCCCTTTCTGAAATCTCCAAAACAATTTGATAGTTTGAGTGCCCCCACAACACACTAAAATCAACCCCAAATCAAGATTGAAGGGTTTGAAACAGAGGGCATGTGTCAATAACTTGTAATTAATTTATTATTCATGATGTAGTCAATACAAATACAACATTCAAATAAAACATAATGCACCGACACATAGAAGAACATGTCTGATTAAATCACACAATGTCCATACAAAATGAATTCAACTCTAGATGATGTGGTAAGATTGGTAACTAAGATTACAAGCTTCAAGCTTTAACCTTAATCTATTTTGGCTCGAATACATACTTAATGAGTGAGTCTTTGATGGATAATAGTTCAAGGAACTCTTTCTTTAATTCATTTACAATGATGTCGTATCCAAGTGTGAGGAGGATTAGCACATGTGACATGTGTGCTCACATTATCAGCATGAGATACAATGATGTCGTATCCAAGTGCCTTCATGATCACAACTTTTGTTTCTATGTTTTTTGCCACTAAGATAATCATCTAATTGTTTCATTTTGTTTAAATATAAGACATTGATGTATAAGAAAACATGTTTTGAAGGATATGCTACTAAAACTAGTAATGAACTCATGCAATTGCGCGGATTGAGGTTTTCTATTGTTTTAAGTAGCATCAACTGTAACTTTCTTTCCTTTGCTTCTATTTTTCCTTCATCAGCATTAGCATTCATGGAACTCCAATATTCACATCTTTTCTTTTGCTCTTTTTCCTGACCTCTATGATCTTTGGTTTTATGTTTGATCAACAAGCATTTTTGCACATGGGCAAACAAGCAGCAGAAAGACATACACCATAAGTGGTATAATTGAGTATTTTGTAGCAGGCATTTTTAACTACATACAAAAGGTACTGAAATATGATCAAATCAGCTCATAATTGCATAATCCTTGTCTTTCTCAAAACCATCTTATGATGAAGTGTTGCTTTTTTAAAGCACTCGGAAAGAGAATTTGTTACAAAGTTTTCAGCATTAAAGATTTATAATGAATCTGCGAGGGACCTCCTTAGTGTAGATTCAACTCCACTCAAACTTATTGATGATCCGGAGGTAAATATCTTCATCTTTCCAACAAAGTTAGTACATGCACATTTTACTTACACGTTTATCAACTTGAAAAAGAGGGGAAATCATTGTGAAATTGAGGAAGCTTTGAGAGACTGGAACCATTTAATAGAACTTGTTGCTTTCTCATTGGCTGTGATAACCAATTAAGTTGAAGGTGACATTCAATTTTTGATATTTAGTAGTTGAACAACCATTATTGCATTTGAATTTTAGGCTCTTATATACCATAGAGTCAAAGATTAGGTTTGTGGTTTTTTACAATTTGGGTAGGTAGATATATTTACTTGCACAAGTATAGGTGTCAGGATAGTCGGGGTTGCAACAACCGTAGTAATTACGGTTGTTTCAATCTTGGAATTTTCGCTAGTAAACTGAGACATGCAATTATTATTTGACCACTTTTTTAAATTGATTCCAGTTCTAATTTTTAGTCACATTATGTTTAGATTTTAAATCTTGTTCCCCATCCTATTAGAAAATGTATTTAATCACTAATTGACAAAAGTACTCACCATATAATATATATATCTTTTGCAGACAAGTCCAATTCTAAATAGTAAAAACTGGGAAGGTGTCACAATTGTTGGATCCTGATTTAGGTGATAATTATGATCATGAAGAGATGGAAAGGATGGTCTTAGTTTAGCAACCATACTTTATCTCATACATGCTTCAAGTGCTAGGCTACAAATCAGCATATAGAAATAGGAGGAAAAACTTTTCTTCCATGATGAGAGTTTTTCCTTCGAGACAATGACCTTTGTATATTTTTCTTATTCGATATAGTTCTATATTTTGCTTACCCTTTTACTTTATTTTATTAATTGATCATTGTTCAAGTAGTCTTGTTTCATTATTATATTGTTAATCTTGTATATTTCTATTGGACCATAGATCTCAAAACTCCTTCAAGGTGATGTTGAAGTGATCAAGTGGACAAGGCTAGAAGTTCCATGTAATTATGCTTAAAACTTTTGCTATAGAAATATTAATGCTTGTGTATTTATCTTTCCATAGTTTTTAACCAAATTTGGAATGCTTCAACAATTGGTTTGAATGATACCATATTATGTGAACTTATTAATGTTAATGTATTTGTGAATTATTTTAAGATGAATGTGATGATAATTTGAGATATTGGCTCTCATTTCTTAGTATTAATTTTTCTACAAATTTCAGTTAATGTCAATTATTAATTTCTTTTTATTTAATTACTTAGTATTACCTTTTACCATTGTATTATTGAATATAAATATTGTTATACAATCAGCGCAACATGATCCGAAGAGGAATATGGATGAAAATTGAATAAATTGTAGCTAACTTAATTAGCCACGGTTGAAGTATGGTAATCATTTACACACATTTGTAAGGCTAAATCATCAAATTAGCCACGATTATTACTGTAGCAGAATAAATAGGATTGTGGCAAACTAAATGTTACCACACTTTAGTGAAGCGTAGCTTTATTGCAAAATGACCATGCCTAATATTTAGCAACGCCATTGATTGCTTCCCTTGCGGTAACTGTGGCTGACGTGATTAGCTACGGTTTTTAAGAACATTAGCCACACTTTTAACCATGGCTAAAAGATATTTTTGTTGTGATGTTTTTTATGGTTAAAATGTATAAAACTATCATTTATGCCTCATCTAGGAAAATATGATC
Source organism: Lupinus angustifolius (assembly GCF_001865875.1). Lineage (NCBI taxonomy): Eukaryota > Viridiplantae > Streptophyta > Magnoliopsida > Fabales > Fabaceae > Lupinus > Lupinus angustifolius. Next base: position 17,347 of record NW_017722971.1, read on the forward strand.
ATGGAACCCGAGATGTGAGATCATGAGATATGAGCTCATAGTTGATTATGGATCGGAGAAAGTATTAGCACTCTGCATGTAATAAAAATGTATCTCCCTAATTGTAAGGATAAAATATAACCTTATTTTATTTTATTAAAAATTAAAATAATAGATTATTTTTTTGTTTTCTTAACCAACAAGTTCATCTTGCACCAATATATTCATGTGCCCAATAGGGAAATCAAGAATATGAAGGTCAAGATTATTAATTAATGAGTTGGTTTGAATTAAATAAATTGTTTATTATTTTATAAAATGGAATTTAGTTGATTACAAATATTCAATTATTTTAAAATAAACTGAATTAAAAGCAAAGTCATAAGTGGTGTTGGTCGACTGATAACATAAGAATACGACATTGTCATGACACCACTTATGGCTTTCGGTCGTATGCTATCGTCAACACATGCAATAAAAAACAAAGGCAAGTGAAAGACTCACATATGTCAATGATGTCTGTGGTGTGCAAAATATGCAACACAATTGTTGCATAAGTGGAAACGGCTCCAACGGTTGGCAAATTGGAGCGTCCCATGTTGCTCATTGTCTAACGGTAAGGACAACAAATGATTGGGAACTGATGATGCATATAAATTGACACCTGACTAGAGTAGAAAGGAAATGCTTGACACAAAATTTTTGGCCTCCTTTTTATGTTAAATGCTTTCAATGATGTAGACACCACCCCAAGGCTAATCTCGTGATTTCGAAGTGTTTTTTCCTACTTTTTCTCGTATTTCCTCTTTTTGCTACTTTCACCCTTTTCTTATAGTATTTTTTTTAACTTTTTCATTGATTATTTTAATTAAGAGGAATTTTAATTAAAATGAATTTGCTATGTTTTATTTATATGTAATTAATGAATTATTTAAATACAAAATCGTTGATTAATTTTGAAACAAAATCACTAGTGAATAATTAGTCATTGATTAAGATTTGAAAAATCGAATGAAGATAATATTAGTTTTGAGACATATAAAAATATGCATTTTTATGATAGAATTAATATTTTCTAATAATATTTACAAAAGTTCTTGTTGGATAAAAATATTTCATTTAGCTTTAAAAATTAACAGAGTACCATTTCCAAATAGAAAATCATTTGTAACTCTATAAAATCTCAAAATTATCACAACATCCATAAATGAATAAAAATAATTATTTGACTCCATAAAATCATAAAAATGACCATAATCCCCTTTAATTGGTTTTTGTTATTTTGATATTTAGAATTTTTATTTTTAACTTATAAAAGTAGGCACAACAAAATTGAATGTTCATATAAAGTATGCATGTGCATCAACTTAACTAGTCTAGGGTAAGGTAGCAATATATAGAGTGGGGTCAAAGATAAACCTTACCTGACCCAACTTTATCAATGCTTACCTCCGACTTCTACATTTACGTGATTATTCAATTATGTGCATACAAAGTAATTACATCTCTTTGACTCAAAATATATAATGCATTTGGTTACAAGAATGTAAATACTACTCTAGCTAATCTCTTTTATAAACAAATTTATCTAATTTTATAATATTAATGAAATTAGTTCAATTACTTACTTTGGTATAATATCATAGCATACAAATAATTACAAGAGTAGTGTAATTTCTATGCAATGTTAATGTAAAAGATTATACATGGTTAGTCAACCATCAACTATTCATTTGTATTACTTATATTTAAGAGTCGATAATGACTAAATATGAATGTTGGATAATGTAATCATAGTGTAACATACTCTTACACTCTCAGTGCTTATATTTTCTTTCTAATTACATTTACTATACAATATTTGGTATATGTAAAATCATTTTAATTAAAAGTAGAATTTTAAACTTCTAAAATAAATAATTTTGCTTATATTTGATATTAAAAAAATATTGATGTTTATTCTTATAATTGAGATTTGATGGAGTATATCATCTCATCATTCAAACGATGTTTTTTTTTAATTTCTTTTGTTAGTCATATAGTACAATTTTGTGAAAATGATTTACTTTCATTGGATATAGCATTTCCTATGTCATTTACTTCCTAAAATTTTCATCATATATACATACATTCACAGAATATATGAATATATATCATTCACATGTCAAAATATGTATTAATAAGAAAAATTAGTATTAAGAAGACTTGTCCAAAAATATTGGAAACACATTATATTTAATTTGATATATTGTAAATCTCAAAACTAATGCACTATTTATGCATAGATTGGAAATACACTGTATTTATGTGTGGGAACCGAATTGATTATGAACAGTTTGGTTCAATTCCATTATTTTCTTGTTTTTTATTACAAAAACATTTAATTCTTCAAATTATATTTCTTAAATAATCGATTGCCCAAACTAAGATTTATACTCCTAAATTTAAAAAACAATTGATATACATAATTGCATAATACAAATCAAAACAAGTCATATTCAAAAACTTCACAAAAGACAAGTAAAATGAAAATGATGAGATAATGTCAAACAACATGACTATCTTATATGCTTGACTACCATAGCAATATCATCTTATTACTAATATGTTCTAATTTATTAAATTGTACAATAGGAAAATGTCAGATTATTATATATCATCTTAAGTGCAGTATCATTATAGATCTTTTATGAGGATAAATATTTGTTTTGTGAAGAAATTGACAAATATTAAAGAAGGAATACAAAAGAAAGTTTGTAGTTATCTATAGTTGAAACCGTTTTTTTTAGAAAAGTCGTCACAATTTCATGCTAATAAAAATGTACTTTAATTATAAATATATAAAGTATATTATCAATTATAATGTATGCTAATTATTAATATATTTGACTACTATGCTTCATAATATGGGTGTATAGCACTTCTAAGCATGTCCAACACTATGAATACTAAAAATGATGAACACTTTCATCATATAATTAAATTCATTCATGTGAAATCATTAAGAAAGAATAAAAAGGGTAAACATATCTTAATATATTTACCAAGAATTTGATGGGTGAAATTACATGTCTTTTATCTTGTATCCAATGTGAGTTCTCAATTTTCATTTCTTGATTTCTCTTAACTCAATCACTGGATCTTAAATTTCAAGTATATTGTTTACTGTCACAACTGTTATACTTTCAGTCTTAGATTTTCTTTTTTGTAACCATATAAAGACACAAGAAATTTGTAACTTCTAAACTTTCTCTTCAAAATATTTGCTACCATTGTATTTGGAGTGTTGGATTTGTGTGTCTGGTTTTAAAGTGTGAAGGAAGTGTCTGATTATAGATGATAGCTGATGCTATGCTAAAGAACTCTTGAATCCATGAAATTCATGTTCCGAAATGGGTTGTTTTTTTACTTTCCAGGACTTGTATTAGCTTTCTTGCATTTGTGTTAGAATATAAAGACATGAAATTCATAAATTTTAAGCTTCCTCATGAAATTTGAGGATATCATTGTACTTGGAGTGTTGTATTTGTGATTCTAGTTTGATGGTGTGAAGAAAATATCTCTATTAAATTTGATATTGAACAAATAAAAAATAAAGATAGAGTGAATTGTGGTTGGCCATATCTTGATGTCACAATGTTTGTAGTTTTTAAGGTATGGATAAGCAAACCTGGACTCCAATAAAATCAGTTCAATTTGGTGCTTTTATAAATTGTTAAGTTTAACAATTATGATTCTAAACTTTTTGTAAGCTGATTATTCTCAACTATCAAATTATTGTCACTTTCATCAATTTACGTCATTAACATAGAAATGACTCATTTTTCATTTTCTCAATAATAATGATAATGGTGATGGTGATGGTGATGGTGATGATGATGATGATAATAATGACGATGTTGATGACGATGATGATCACTATAACGATAACGATAATGATAATTATAATAACAACAACAACAACAATAATAATAATAATAATAGTTAACCGTCATTTACATACTATAACAAATAATTTATCATAACTTATATATTTTAGTTGTGTGATTCTTTTTTTTATCTAATTGCTTCATTACCCGTCCAATTAGGAAGAATGGATATATTGAACACAACATATATGGATGTGGTTAGTACTCAACATGCTTCACAAGTAAATTCACATCAACTAATGGTGGAACATATTTCTAATCCTTGAATGTGTCACATAAAATGAGCCATCTATTGTTGGACAAGTTGATAATATTGAATTATCGACATAACCTGCATAAAAAAGGCTTAGAATTTTAGTGTGGAAGCATTTTGAAAAGATAAAGTGGCTGGATAGAGAAGGCTGGCAGCAAATACTGTAATAAACAACTTGCCAGAAGTTCAAAGAACGGAACAAAGCACTTGTACAACTGCTATCTAGCAAATTGGTCTATGAAATTACCAAATCAGTTGTCACAAAAAAATATAAAAAGGTTATCGAATCTATAAGGACTTGTTGAATACTAGCATTTTAACAAAATATTATTATTCTAAGTGGTTTTCAAAGCCTTTGATTGGTTTGTTTGATTAAATAAATACGAATTAAAATTATGAGATAAAGATGTTGGAATTAAGATGTTGGGGTTGAACTTTACTACTCACTATCCATACACACCATATTCAGTAACACAAATTCATTTTTCCATGATTCTAACACACAAGAGATCACTTTGATACTCTAGATAATGTCTTAATCAATTTAGTAGTTCATGAAATGAATCTCCATGTCTTGTAACTTTAAAAACAAGATGAAGATTTATGACTCACAAAATATATCTCTATGTCTAATAGTCTATGCTTGCAAAATTTAGTTTTAATGCAACACTTCAAATGTACTAATTGCCAATGTCTTAATCATATTAGTAGCTTATTAAAAAAAATTATATGTTTAGTAACTAAATTAATAAGATGACGATATATGAACCATTGACAAACCTTTACGTCTAGAAGTCTATGTCAACAAGTTCTAGAGTTATTTATTTATTGAATTAGCTTTATGTGTAGCAACCACAAATGACATGTATGAAGTGACAAATTAGCACAAATCTACAACTAGAATTATACCAATAAGATGACTTCCTAATTTTAGGCTCTTTGAACCAGCACTACGCCAGATATCGTAATAAACATCGGTCATTCAACAGTACAATTTTGAACGACGCTATTGCAAATGAGGAGGAAGAACATCAACAGCGCATAATAAAACAGGTGTTGTCAATTTGTGTAACTTCAACATCGCATTCTTGACAAAACGCTGTTTAACATCAGTAACGTTAGCGCTGACTTGAATGATTTATGTTTAACAACGCCTTTGGTAGAAAGCACTGTTGATGTTAATACATGCAACAACGCATAATTAAGGATGCGCTGTTGAAGATGACATAGTAACCGCGCTTTCTTAATTATGCGTTGTTGATGTTTTACGACTTTTTAAACGTCCGAGATATTAATAGTGGTAGTTATATGCGTCTTTTCGTTTGTTGAAATATTAATGGTTGAGTGGTTATGCGTTTCTTGTTTTTTGAAATATTATTGGTTGAATGGTACGTTATGCGTCTCTTCGTTTGTTGAAATATTAATTGTATTGTGGTTCACTCATCTATAAATATTGTGGTTCACTCAATGTTCTATTTCATTAGTAAGAGTATGTGTTTCTAGAAGAGTATGTTCATGAAGAAAGGAGGAAGAAATCACAAAGTAGTAAAAAAAAAGAGCATTACTGTAGATAGTGAAAAAGATAAAAAGGACCCAAATTTGTATAGAGGAGTCGAGGAAAAAATTGTGTTTCTGTTTCAGAATCATGTCAAGGAAGTCTTTAACAACTTTTGATTTCACAAAAGGACCCAGATTTCAGAAGGAAGGTGGTTCTCATACAAGATTTGCGTGAGATGAAGATTTAGTTCATTGATCTCTTTCAATTGAACGAAAGTAAAAGGAAAACGATCAATGGATTATTTTTCTGCATCTGTGATTCATTAAGTTCATTGATTTCCTTCATGGCAAAAGGACCCAGATTTTAAAAGGAAATCAATGAACTGTTATACAAGATCTGTGTAGAGGAGTTGTAGTAAAAATTGTGGATAAGATTAATTTGTAAAGTATTGAGTTTAAATCATTAAGCTCTTTCAATTTTCAAAACGGTCCCAGATTTCAGAAGGAAAATGACTGTTATATAAGATTTGCGTGAGATGAAAATTTGTATAGAGGAGTCGAGGAAAAAATTATTTCCTTCATTGAAATCATTTTCATTGTTTTCTTCATTTGTCAAATTATTTAGTTCATTATATTCACATCTACCAAATCATTTAGTTCATTATATTGTATTTTGCCTCTCTGAATGAATAATAAAACAATTATTTTGGATGTTAATTTATATTTTTTGTTAATTATTTGGATGATTATTTTCTTTAATACTTTTTCTGTTCATTATTAATAAATTAAACACAATAAACAAATTAACAATTCTTAATAAATACAAAAACAAATTAACAAAATGTAATGTTTAATATTTTTCCAGTTGCGTATTAGTAAACACAATTATATAGTAATCTACTTCATGATAATTTCATCTTAATTAACGTTAATTCATGTTGTATAAATATTTTCCAGTTATGTAAAAGGTATGAAAACATTAAAAGGGTATGTGAAGAACCGATCAAGACCAAATGGTTGTATTGTCGAGCGATATGTTGTTGAAGAAGCTCTTGATTTTTGTACTAGATATCTTACCGATGGTGATTTCATGGACATTCCAAAGCCTCGATATGCAAAAAACCATTTGGTGAAAGTATTGCTGGGAATGAAATATTGACTATAACAAGAACCGAATTGGAGTAAACGCACTTATATATTTTACATAATGCCGACGAGGTTGAGCCATATGTTGAAACACACAAGGAGATGCTAAGGAAGTGTTACCCAAGTACGAATGAATATTGGATTTCCAAAGAGCATAATCGGTGTTTCATAAAGTGGCTAAAAAATCACATTGATGAGGAGTTGAATAGTTAGCCAATGTTCCAAAACTTCATGTCTTATCCTACACTAGTTACCTAATTAATGGGTTCACATTTTATACGAATAAACAAGATGATCAAAGTAAAATGCAAAATAGTGGTGTGACTCTTGTTGCTCGAACTTTACACATGTCAAGTGCAAAAGATAGAAACCCAATATATGCGAACATGTCATACTTTAGAGTGATTGAACGCAAATGGGAATTGGATTACACAATGTTTCGGATGCCGATTTTTTATTTTATGTGGGTTGATAACAACAATGACTTCCGAGTTGATGAGTTAGGGTTCATGCAAGTGGATCTGAATAGACCAGGATATAAAGATGAGCCATTTATTCTAGCATCACAAGCTCAACAAGTATTCTATGTTAGTGACCCAGTTGATATGAAATGGTCTATTATTCTTTTAACTAACAAAATAATCGTCAATAAAATATGAAGATATGGATGAAGATGATTCTTTTTTGGGACGTATCAGTCGCGTGAGAGCGGACCAACTACAGATGATGATTTATATACGAGAGATAATCACAATGAATGGAATTGGGTAAATCAATATGCTCCTCCAAACAAGGATGACCCTACAAGACAAAAACAATCAAAGAAAAGGAAAAAGTAGATGCAAGTAGTCTTTGTATAATTATAGCTTAATTTTGATTGTTTGTAATTTGTATAATATTGTTTCTTTGTAATTTGTGTAATTTTTTTATTTGTAATTATGTACTCTGTCAAAACATAATTGACATGATATTCATTGTTTGTATTTGGTATTGTATTGATGTTTAATAAAACAAACTTCTGGTCTGTATTAATGTGTCTGTGTTATTCAGAATGTATAAATGTTTGTGTTGTTGAGAATGTTTGTTCTGCTAATAAATGTATATGCAGGTATTAATTTATAAAAATCAATAGCAAATTCTATAGGAAGCTCTGACATATGTTGTTGTAAAGGATAACTACAACAACAATTTTTATAGAAAGCATTGTTGTACATTATTAATACAACAGTGTTATGCGTGTGATGCGCTATTAAATATATGACCTTCAACAGCGCAACCATAAGCCCTGTTAATAAGACCTATAAAAGGCGTTGTTTATGTAAAACTATATGACAGCGCTTTGTGGACGATGCGATGTTGTATTGATGCACTACATGACAGCGCTTTGTGGACGATGCGTTGTTGTATTGATGTACTATATGACAATGCTTTTTGTGTATTATGTTGTGGTATATAATCAATAAAACAGCGTGTGGGAAGTGTTGTTAATGATGACCATATACTACTGCGGTAACGAAAGCGCCGAAAGCACTGTTATACATCTAAAATAAGCATTGTTGAATAACATCTCTGACCGATTACAGAATTTCTTCATAAATTCATTCATCCAAAAGTCATACGAAAGAGGTTTTCAAAATCTAATTAAGCATTAGGCAACATAAGCAACTCATAAAAGCATTAGTGAAGTATTATACATCAAGTGATTATTACATTCAATCCCAATAAAGGAGAAGTTCAACTAAACAAGTTTGTAAAATCTATAACAGTAATAAAAAGAGAGAATACAACCCATGGGAGAAGGGATTACCTCCTCAATAAGCATACATCAACTTCTCTATTTTTTTCCCTTACGTTTACATCTCATTTCCAGCCTCAACTAACCTAGAAGCTAAGAAAATTTGTAGACATTCTAATTCTAACCAAAAAAAGTGCAAAAAAGATGATTATGAATCACTACAAAGTGATTATCTACCCCTTTTTAATAATTTGATATTTTTAACGTTTTGTTGGGCACATGGTAGCTGTGCCAAGTTGCGATTGGCGCAACATCAATGCTTATCGTGGATACGCTTAGCACGACTCTTGTGCTTAGTGCAACTAATCTGATCTGGGCTAGTTGATTTTAGTTGCTTGGCACTTATTATTGCTCCATTTTTCTCTTTAACTCGTTAAATGTTATAGAAACTCATATCATAGAATTTGAGCAATAAATTATCAAGATGCCAAATATGAATAACAAATCCTAAGCTTTTAACTATGAATCTTTTTTTATCTGATTGTTTCATTACCATCCAATTGGGGAGAATGGAGCTAGTGAATACAACATATATGGATGTGACTAATTCCTAACATGCTTCACAAGCAAGTTCATATCAACTGACTCTAGAACAAACCTCTAATTCTAGACATGAAGGTATCACATTTAATGAGCCACCTATTGTTGAATAGGATGATAATAAAAAATCAAAAGTACAACTTTTATCAAAGTGGTAAAGAAGTATGATGTTGGAGCATTTTGAAAAGATTAAAGTGATTGGGATAGACAAGGCTGAAACCAAATATTATAAGAAACAATTTTGTAGAAGTTCATAGAATGGAAGAAATCACTTACACAACCATATAGAGTTACATGTTAAAAAAATATTATAACAAGAGGCCATGACAAATGACAGTCATTTCTAATGCCTAAAACCTCATAAGGGAAGAGTTAGGAATGAAACTTATGATGTGAAAAATATAAATAAATAAAAAGGACCTTACGAGTGCAATTATTTTGCACGGTTATAAGCTATCAATATTGCATTATATTGGTTTTAGGAGATACTCACCTACCCTCCAACTAGTGTATCAAATTCCTTATCAAAACGCTATCAAAAGGAGATATCAAAAATGTATGATTTTGAGAGAGAATGTGCAATGAGGATGTTAGCTAATCATGAAGGAAGAATGGTTATTCCGTCTTGATTCGTTAAATATCTGATGGTCTATTGAGAATGCTAATAAATTTTTAAGCTATTAAAGTATTAATAAAAATATCATATTTAATGTTCAATATTATGTAATATATTTTATTATATCATTCTTTTTATGAATATTTTTCAAACAAAATTGAATTTCAGTGTTGCAAAAGAATATGCTACTATATATATATTATATAATAATCTTCATGACATTATGATTTATAATAATCTTCATGACATTATGAGTTTTTTGAAACTATACAATGTATTTTTTATTCAAAAATCATTTAAAAAATTATATATAATAACGGGGACTTTATTTTTTTACCTTTTTTGTTGCCTTACCATTTTCCAGCTCAATGTATGGTTTCTTTGTGAAGGGGCATTTGGATGAACTCTTCCTATTGCCACTACTGAATTGTCCAAATGGTATTCATAACGTCTTTTTACTATAAAATGTCTTTATTTTGTACAAAAAAATCTATTTTTTTAAGCAAGAAGTGCCAAAGCAGCCCACAAATTATATATATATAAAAAGAAATTACATAAAGGAATACATGGATATGAATCTATAGTTAGGCATGCCTAACTTGTTTCTACCAAGAAAAGGTCTTAGAAGAAATTCCAAAATTACCTAGTTTATGGCCACAAGAATTTCCTACCCTATAAATGTGAGATATAGAGAAATTTATTGAGGAAGTTATGTTGTTGTAGCGAATCAATCTATTGTAAAGTTTCCAAGGAACCATGCGTTTGCCTTTGAAAATGCCAACCACCAAAGCTGAATCGCATTCTAACCAAATTGAATTTCATCTTCTTTTGTGAGCAATTTCTATTGCTAATATAGTTGAATTAAGCTCAACAAATAGAGCATCCTGCACTCCAATGTAAGCAACAAAAATGGCTACAAAATCACCTTTATAATTTCTGAAAATAACACCCCATCCTGACTGACCAAAAGCTCCTGGGGCTACTCCATTAGAGTTAATTTTCAAAGTACTCCAACATGGAGGGATCCACATAACCTCAATGATTCTAGGGACAACTTTATAATTGATTGTAACATTAAGTGACTTGAGAATGGAGAACTCTTCTATAGATGAATTAGCAAAGGCTTTTGAGGTAATACTAAAGAGACTAATGGCCAACTTGATCCTAACCATGGTCTTGGACAAGTTAATAGTGATGTTTTCAATTTTGTCTTGGGTTCTGCAGAACTAGATAGTATTCACAATGCGAACAATGCCAACAACCAGCAAATTCTTAACTTGAGGACTCCAATTTTTGCTACAAGCCAACATAATGCTTGAAATTGATGATATGTCTAGCTGGATGGAGAAGATGCTTCTAATTCATTGCCATAGAGCAGCTGCAAAAGGGTAGAGAAGAAATAGATGTTGTGAACTTTCCATACTAGCCTTGCAGAGATTGCACTTGGAAACCAAAGGCAACCTTTCTTCTGGAGATTCTCATTAGCTGGAATTTTCCCCTTAATTAATCTCCATGTTTTGAAAGATATGGAAAGAGGAATTGAGGAGGACCATATGTGTTTGCACCAATTTAAGGGGTTATTAATAGGATCGATGCAATGATAAACATCTTTAAGAGTGTGACTACCATCATTGGAATCCTGCCAAATGAGCTTGTCCTCCTTAGAAGATGTAACAATACTTGCAATTTGAAGAGTGATTTGAGGAAACCAATATGCTAACCATTTTGGAATTGTCCATTTTAAGTCATGGATGAAATCAGCAACCGAACCTTTGAGAGAAGGGTGCCATTCCTCAGGAATACTTAGAGAGTGGACCAAAGGATCTTCAAGCCAATTATCTATCCAAAAATTTGTATTCTGACCATTTCCAATGAACCATCTAAAATGAAATGTGATTAATTGCCAATTTTGCTTGATACTAGTCCAAATGGAAGATTTGATGTATCTGGTGGTAGGAATGGAAGAATTGCCAAATCTGAATCTATATAGGGTAGCCCAATCCTAATCATAAGTCCTCATTTCCCAAGCAAGCTTAATAAGAGCAACATGGTTCAACTTTTTGAGAGATTTGATACCCAAACCACCCATCTTAAAGGAAGAACAAACTTGAGCCCAAGCAATAGTTACTAGTTTTTTCACTTTTATGTCCCCTGACCAAATGAAATTTCTTATGTAAGAATCCAGAGGCTTAAGCAACTTAGATAGCCAAACATAAATGTGGAAGCTATATACCAGCATACTCTGAACAACATATTTAACAAGTTCAACCCTCCCCATGATTGATAAATACATTCCTTTCCATTTTGCTAGTTTCAGTATGATTTTATCCGCAATTGGTTGGAGATAAAGTTTTTTTGGCTTACCTTTGAAGAGAGGAACCCCTAAGTAATTGAAGGGAAGACAACCAGCAAAAAAGCCCAAAGAGGAGGATAGAGTAGCTATCTTCCTATGAGTAGCATGAGCAGTGTAGAATTTGCACTTTGAAGGATTGATATGTTGGCCAAAGACCTCAGCATAATCATATAGAAGTTTCTTGAGGCTAGCAAGATCCTTCTTAATACCCCTGCAGAAGATTAAGATATCATCTTCATAAAGAACATGACAAGGAATTTGTAGATTATGAGAGCTAGTGATAGGCCTGGTCTTGTTGTCAACATCTAGTTTAGCAATACCTCTACTGAGCACATCCTCTGCCAAACAATATAGAATAGGGGAAAGATGATCACCTTGCCTAACTCCTCTACAACAGTTGAAAAAATCCATGTTTTAACCATTAACATTGATAGAAAGCTTGGTGGAATAAAGAATAGTCTTGATCTACATAGTGAAAGTCTCATTGAATCCAAAATCATTTAAAGTGTCAATCTGAAAACCTCAGTCCATAGTATCAAAGGCTTTTGTTATGTCTAACTTGGTGGCCAAGTTACCTCAAAAGTTTTATGCTCAAGAACTTTTTTTGCTTTAAAAGCAAGGCATATGCAATCTTTGATGAGTCTATCCTTGAGAAAGCCTCTTTATTTAGGGGAAACAATTATGGCTGCAATAGTGGCAAATCTATCAGTTAAGACTTTAGTGATGATCTTGAACTGGAAATTGGCTAAAGCAATGGGCCTATAATCCTCAATTCTTTATGTATTAGGAGGCTTAAGAATCAGAATCATAGTGTTAGAATTGATGTTGGGCAATAGCTAACCCTGTAGAAAGAACTGTGTGACAAAATTACATACATCCTTGCCAACAATGTCCCAAAAGTGTTGATAAAAACAACCACCAAAACCATCAGGGTCTGGTGCTACCTCCCCATTCATTGAAAAAACAACCTCCTTGATTTCCTCTTTAGTAGGAACACTAGTTAACATATTATTCTCATCATCTCACACCAAGCTTGGAATGACATTCTGGATTAGTGAATTTGAGGAGCAATGTCGGTTAGATGCAAATAACTTAGTGAAGAAAGTAAGAACATGGCTACTGATTTCCTCCTGGGAAGTCAGGACAGTCTCTCCATTCTTTAGTATAGACATGGATTTAGTGGTATGCCTTAATTTAGTTACCTTATGGAAAAAGCTTCTATTCCAGTCTCCATTTATATGTCAATTCAATATAGATTTCTCCTTCCAAAAGTCCTCTTCAATAACTAATGCTTCCATCAGTTGATTTTGAGCAATGATTTCCTCATCCAATATATATGGGTCTGGAACAGAAATATTTATGCTATTTTGTATGGTTTCAACATTAGCCAAAGAATTATTGACTCTAAGATGAATATTCCCAAAATATTAATATTCTAATCTTTCAGATTATATTTGAGATTTTTAAGTTTTTGAGATAGGATGAACATTAAACAACCAAAGACTATTTCCCCCCAAGAAACCTCAACCAATCTTTTGCAATCTAAATGATGAAGCCACATTTTATGAAACATAAAGGAAGAGATTATGCAAACTAATGGAGAATCATAGCAGAGAAGAATAGGATGATGATCTGAAGAGACTTTAGGTAAAGTGCAACAAGAAACCTATTTCTAGGATGTGATACATAAACATACCTAAATTTCATACATTTTTATAGCACTTATCTTAAGCATAATTGAGAAAAACCAAATTAAAACAATACTTTTTGTATAAAATATCACAATCTTGTATATTTGTGTGTGTATTTCTTTTTTATGTATTTTGTAGGATTTAGAAAGAAGAAAAGAACAGAAAAAAGACTCATGGTCAAAAAGAAAAAGAAGTCAAAAACCAAGGTGCTCAACCTGGCAGCTAAGCATGGACCATGCCACGCTAAGCTGACCTGGACACTAGCCTGACCTGGACCAAGCTGCTCAAGCAAGCAGCTAAGCCGGCCTGCTTAGCCGCTCAGCCTAGCACCAGACTAGTCCTGACACAGTCAAAACTCAAGCTTGACACAGTCAGACACAAGCTTGGCACATGCCCAAGCTGTTGAACAAGCAGCTTAGCAGTCCAACCAAGCAGCTTATTAGAGAACCAGACTCCTGACTAGATCAGCAAGCATCAGGCATTATCCCAGTCAGCACGGTCAAAACTGCTTAACAAGCAGCTTAGCGGTGCAACAGGTGTGCTAAGCGGTGTGCACCCAGACTTGACTTAGCCATCAAACAAACCATGAATTCACAAAAGATCTCACCTCAAGTAGCCCACCATAGGCTTTTCAGAGTAGCTCACAACTAGCTTTGATGAGTCCAGCATAAGGACGTGGCAAAGCTACGTGATCAAGGGACCAAACCCATGCTGAAGGGTTTGGTCAGCTGCTTAGCGGGGCTGACAAGCAGCTGAGCGGCCCAGAAGAATTTCTAAACCCATAAGAATTTCTATAAATAGGGCATTCCATTCGAGAAAAAAAAAGGATCAATAACATACAATACATCTTACACATTCTGCCTAGAAATTCTCTGAAGTTCTCTCTTCTTGTTCTTAGTTCTTAGGAGCTTTATCTCAAGTAAGTTTGTAATTTTAGTTTAGATTTCAAGAGGAGAAAAGGAGAAGGCAAATGAGATGCAAAAATCAATTTTGTAATCTCATTTGGAACTCAAAGCATCCAATCCTTGGATGGATGGCTCATGCTCCTCACAATTTCTTTTGAATATGGTTATGTATTTATACTTCTTCTTATATTCTAAAAGATTTGAATTTTAATCATTCAAGTTGGTGCTTTGATTAATTTTACTTGTTTGAGAAATTCTTAATGCTCTTTTTAGATTGATCACCTAAAAATTGATTTCAAGTCATAAAATTACTTGTCTAAAACACTTAACAAATAAACTAAGAAGTAGTTAAACGACTTAGTTTATTTGCCAATTTAAGCATACTTTTCTTAAGATCTTATATTCATTACTACTTCAATATTAGAGTAGCCAAGATTAGGGTGTGACAACCTAATCTCTTTGTGGGTGTAATATTGTTTAGCAATAAATATAAGTGACTATCATTCTACCATTTTAGGACATACACTAAAAGGAGGATTTTAGAATTTGGTTTTTGGAGTTAATCAAAGTAAAATATAAGAACTTGTCTAAGTTGTTCAAATTCATAAGAAGTTGAAAAATATTTTCCTTAGTCAAAATGATCTTGTCTCCTCAAGAATTTGTTAATATGTAGTTTATGTTTCTTGTTAAATTGTTTATATGCAAAACAACAAAAAACCACCAGAATATGTTTAACTCATTATTTGTGCATTGACATATTCATAGGATTCATTCTATTTGGAAATTCCTTGTGGTTCGATATAACCCTATACTATACTACAATTGAATCTTGAAAGAGGTGTAAATTGTAAAATAGTAAAGTGTTATCAATAAATTTTGTTGAAAACACCTTTTAATATACAAAAGTGATGAAACTAACTTACTAACTTTTATTTATTGTTATTTACTTTCAGTAATTTATTTATTCTTTAATACCAACCTTCCTTAAGGAAGAAGTGTGGTTTATTAATAAAATGAACCCGAAAGGGAGTAAATAAATAAATGTCATTTAAATTTTTTATTCTTTTGTTCTTTATTTATTTGTTTCTAACAACTAACTATTCATCATTTTTGTACATTAGAATACCATTAAACCGGTGTTGGAATTTATTCCACAAAACCGAGATGGTATTCAGAGGTACTTAATAATTATGTAATAAGGAATTGCTTCGATACAATTGTACATGCGTTAGAATTTATTCTATCAAAGCCGAGATGGGACAAAGAATGAATAATTCATTCACATGATTATTAAGAAGTAAGTTGTAAGTGGAATATTTTTGAAACCATTATATCGGTGTTGGAATTGATTTCAACAAAGCCGAGATGGCGAACAAAGAATAAAATTGAGTTCACTTACTTAATCAAATAAAAAACACACCGAAAATGAGAGTAATAACCTTTCAACAAAGTGGCACTACTATGAGGACGATTTGTTGAGGGGGAAAACCTCTCGACAAATAAAATTGTTTCAACAAATTGGCTTCGTTGCTGGGGAATTGCTTAAATAATAGAACATTTCATATTTATATTTCATTCATCAAATAATTGTGCATAAACTTATTTTTGCTTTTGTACAAATTATTTTTGACTTTGTACAAAAATGTGCATTATTAAATATGTATTTTATTTATCCACTAACTTTTCTTGGAAAATAGACATAAGAACCTTTTTCTGTGCATGAACAGGAATAAATAACTTGAATTTTCTATTAATCTTGAAATAGAGAAAACACTTAAGAAACAGTAAAAAGCACAAAATAGGGAACATAAAGCAAGAACTATTATCCAAGAAAACAGAATAGAAATGACAGACAATCACGAGTCCATGGCAGAAAATCAGAACAACATATGAGGATTTGTCAGCTTCAACCCCAGGAATATGATAAGAATCGGGAAACCTTCTGGCTCTCAATAGCCAACAGAAATGAAAACAGGGTTAGTACAACTCATGTACACCAACCCTTTTACTGGATTAGATCACGAAGATCCATACAACCATCTCACAAAATTTTATGAGTTGGTTGGTACTAGTGGGATCTCCGACTCTAAGGAGGAGACCATCTTTCTAAGGCTATTTCCTTTAACACTAATCGGAAAAGCCAAAGAGTGGTTCCTCGATCTCCCACAACATATTCAAAATAACTGGAATTTGGTGGAAGAAAAATTTATGACAAGATATTTTCCGCAAGGAAAATTTCTTGACTTGAAAACTGCGATCTCCACCTTCATCTAGCCTTCTGGGGAGAGTCTATGCGAGGCATGGGATAGATTCAAATCTATGCTCAGAAAATGCCAAAACCATGGGTTCGACGTTCAAACCCAGATTCATATCTTTGTCAATGGACTTCAGCAGCAACATAAATGGATCTTAAATGCAACTACAGGCGGATAATTAATGGCCAAACCTCCGTAGGAAGCAATTGACATTATCAAATCCATGGCATTAAACAGCAAGAAAATTCAACACCAACGAACCACCACCTAGGCAAGGTGGAATGCTTGAACTGAACTCAAATGATACAATTTTGGCCCAACATAAATTGCTTCAACAACAAATAGAAGATGTGACCCAGAAACTCAATGATTTACCAAAACAGTTACGGGAAACCTCAAAGAAGCATATTTATAGGTGTGACAATTGCAATGAGGATCATGATGCCAATACCTACGAGAATGAGGAAGTGCATTTTATTGGGAATCCTCCAAGGCAAAATTTTCAAAGTAATTACCCTCAAGGGGGTAATAATCAATTTCAAAAAAATCAACCTTGGAGGCAAGATCTTCCTCAGAAACAAACCTTCTACCCTTAGAATAATCAGTTTCAGCATCCAACTCAGGATAAATGCATCAAACTAGAAGATACTTTGAACCAATTTATGCAAATGACCATGTCGAATAAGAAAAATATTGATGCTTCTCTAAGGAATATGGAGATACAAATTGGGCAGCTGGCCAAGCAATTAGTTGAAAATCAAAAATCAACATTTTCAGCTAACACAGAAGTGAACCCTAGAGAACCTGGCCATGCAATCTTGACGGGTGAATCTGGACCATCGGGGCAGTGGAAGGAATAAACAAAAATTTGTTGGTAATTGATGTCAAGCTAATGACATGAAAGAAGCGCTTGCTGGGAGGCAACCTAGTATCTTTTGATATATAATATGTTATTTCCTTTTTCTACACTTTATCCTTATTCTATTTTTTGTTTTTGTTTATAAGTATTAACTTTTTTTCCCTCCTTGTTTGTTAGAAGAATTTTTTTTTTAAGGATCAAAACTCGGAAAATAATTTTTTTTTACAAGAGCAAATTTTTCTCAACAATGGGTTAATGGGTCAAATACACAAAACTGAAAAATCAAAAAGGTGCCCAAAACATAGTCAAAGTCTTGGTCAAGGCTCATTACTCGGTCACGCGTGGACCACTGACCCACTGCTCAACGTGGGGGACCATGCGCACAGCGCAGTTCTGCCAGGCCATGTGCCTTGGAACCGAAAATTCCTCAACGGAGGAGTTTTGCTCAAGTTTTTGACCAAAATTCCTTGACCAAAGACCTTGACAAGCAACTTCCAACCCCTATATAAACACCCATTCTTGAATCACAAAGCATCACGGCAAATTTTGCAAAATCATCTTAAACACAAAAAATTTTCTCTCAACATTCAAAGTTTTATTTTTACCTTCATCATGTAAGTTTTCCTTCTTAGTTATTTTCTTTTGTAAATCTCTTGTGTTGTTATTTAATCTTCTTCAAATAAAATGTGGAAGAGGCTTAATTCAAGAAAAACCTATATACTCATGCACATTTTTATGTTCTAACCTTTTTGAAGTTTTTCTCTATGTGTTGTGGACTTTTCTTAGGAATTTCCGGAGTTCATCAAGGAGAGAAAAGGAAGTTGCAAGGGAGGACAAAAACTCCAAATTTTTCTCCAATGATGCTAAGGAAAAATTCGAAGAAATCACACTCAAGAATGCCATCACTTTAGAAAACATTATCAACTTGAGTGAGGATGACTTTAGAGGTTTTCTTTTTGTGGTGGAAAAATATGGTTGGCAAAAAATTTCTCAACCAAAGAAAATGTTTTCTGTGGATGTTGTCAAACAATTTTTTGCCAACTCAATCACATCAAGTGAGGCAAGGAGAAATCGTTACACTTGGGTGAATGGGACTCAAGTTTTCTACAACAAGCATGTAATCAATGAGTACTTGGGTATCCCATAGAATCCACCAAGTGAAGAGCATGACTTATGTGACTACCAAATGAAGCTCAACGCATCCTACATGGGTGAGGAAGAAAGTTATGAAGAAGAATATGTGAGGAAAAGCTTATGTTTGGAATATTTGGAGCTCAGCATGTATGGGCCCATTTTCAAATTTTGTATGACTCAACAAACCCAAATATGGGCAAGCTTCATACTCTCCAACATTAGGCCTTCCTCACATGTTTCAGATATCCCTCTTCCTAAAGTAAAACTAATTAGCTCCATTTATGATGAAGACTCCATAGATATTGTCTAATGATGTCAGATGCTATTTGGGATTGCATTAACAAAGGTATCCCTTTAGTTATTCTTCCATCTTTGATTACTGACCTATGCAAATTTCAAAATGTGCCTGGACCCTACAAAGAAAGGATGGCTCTCAATCTGAAATCAACAATGTTTATGTCACCAATTATTGCAAAGAAAAATCTCTTTCCCAAGCTCAAACTGAGCTTAGAAAGAAGTTTGGTGACTTAAACTCAAAGCAACCAAGTGGATATGGGAGGACCATGAGTTCTAAGGTATATGCCATAATGAAGGAACAAAAAATGCAAAATTTGCAACAAAAGGCATGCTACTATGGGATTAAGGGCGTCTATAAAAGTTTGCATAGTATTTTTGGGAAGAAACGCAATTTCAAGGGAGGATCCTATGAAAAATTTGTGGCAAAGACTAAGTGCCCCGAGGAAAGGTCCCAAGACACGAGTGAAGAAGAAGAGAAGGAAGATGATGATGAATAAGAAAAAAAAACTTTTCCAGTTCTCTCCTTTCCCTAAAAAATTCAATTTTCATATTATGTTGCATTTCTTTATGTCATTTTCTCTTGTGCTTTAAATATATGTTATTATCAAGTTGAAATTAATAGAGTGGCTTTTATTAGTTATTTTATTTTATTTTAGAAAACTCAACAAATTTTTAAATCACATCAAGTAAATCCCAAAAAGGTTTTAAGGCTTGAGGACAAGCCTTCATTTAAAAGGGGGACAAGGAACTTGATGTAATTTAACAAAAAAAATCTTGCTTAGATTGTGTAAATATGTAAAATGTAAATTTGTTTGTTCAAAAAAATTTCAAAACCGAAAACAAAATGGCTAAAACAAAATTTTTGAAGCATGATCACATGATTCTAAAATGTTAAGAATACTTTAAATTAAGCTTTGATTGAGCAAAATGAGATATATGCTAAACTATTGTGAAAAAATTCACATAATGTCATAACTTGAAATTTTTGCAAATTGAAAATTCAATTTTATGTAACAAGATCTTTGCAAACATTTTTTAAAACAAAAAGTGTGAATCCAAACCATGTGAGGGAGTAAGCCAAACACATGAGATAAACAAAGTGAGAATCAATATTTGATTTGTCTAATTAAACTTTTTTGACTCTTTAAATCTCTTAATTGCATAAAAATGATAAGCAATGATCAAGGCGTGTTCTTTGATTAGTTGAACCAAATGCCAAAAAGTCCGAACCAAATTAGGAACATCCTTTGTAAATCCCCTTTGAGCCAAAACAAATGAAATAAATTTTTTCAAACTATCCCATGAAACAGAATTGAAAAAATGTTCTAAGAGAACATTAAATTTTAAATAATAGTTTGAAAGGATTAAGTTGGGGGGAAATTTGGTGGACTTTGCTTCCTAAAAGAAAGAAAAAACTCAATCTCTTTACAAATGAAAAGAAAACAAAAAGAGATTGAGAAAAATAGAAGCCAAGGTTCAAAAAGTTAAAGAGGTTGGGAAAAATAATGGCAAAAAGAAGAGTAAAAGTATTCCATTGAAAAATTTTCAAAAATGCTCTCTTTTTACCTTGTAAAATCTAGAAAAACCATTATCCAAACCAAGCCTCATTACAACCAAAATGAAGACCTTAGTGATCTTTGATTAATTATGCAATTTAAGAGACTAAGTGAGATGAAAAACAAGTTCAAATTACTACAAACAAATGCTTGAAAATTTGAGTGAAACACTTACCCTGGAAAAGTTCCAACTTTGAACTTGTGTGCAAAGAAACACTTTTTGGTTAGAAAAATATTTGCTTAGGTAAATTGTTACACAATTTTGATAAGCAAAAGCATTGATTTCTTGTTTGAAGAATTATGTGTCAAAATTTATAAAACATGACAAATCTCATTGAAATCTATTTTTGACATGCTTATACATTTGAAATCATGTTGATCATCATTATTATTTTTAGCCAAAATTGATTTCAGATAATTTTCACCTTTTGTTTGAGGACAAACAAAGTTTGAAGTTGGGGGGAGTTTGATAAGTGTCAAACATACCTAAATTTCATACACTTTTATGGCACTTATCTTAAGCATAATTGAGAAAGACCAACTTAAAACAATAATTTGTGTATAAAATATCACAATCTTGTATATTTGTGTTTGTATTTTTCTTTTTTATGTATTTTGTAGGATTTAGAAATAAGAAAAGAAGAGAAAAAAGACTCATGATCAAAAAGAAAACGAAGTCAAAAACCAAGGTGCTCAACCAGGCAGCTAAGCCTGGACCAAGCCAAGCTAAGCTGACCTGGACACTAGCCTGACTTGGACACCAACATGACCTGGACCAAGCTGCTTAAGCAAGCAGCTGAGCGGACCTGCTTGGCCGCTCAGCCTAGCACCAGAATAGTCCTGACACAGTCAGAACTCAAGCTTGACACGGTCAGACACAAGCTTGGCACATGCCCAAGCTTCTGAACAAGCAGCTTAGCGGTCCAACCAAGTATCTTAGTAGAGAATCAGACTCCTGACCAAATTAGCAAGCACCAGGCCACGTCCCAGTCAGCACGGTCCAAGCTGCTGAACAAGTAGCTTAGCGGTGCAACAGGTGTGCTAAGCGGTGTGCACCCAGACTTGACTTAGCCATCAAGCAAACCATGAAGTCACCAATGACATCACTTCAAGTAGCCCATCGGCTTTTCAGAGTAGCTCACCGTAGCTGTCTCATAGCTCACAACTAGCTTTGGTGAGTCTAGCATAAGTAGGTGACAAAGCTTCTTGATCAAGTGACCAAACCCATGCTGAAGGGTTTGGTCAGCTGCTGAGCGGTGCTAACAAGGACCCAGAAGAATTTCTATAAATAGGGCATTCCATTCGAGCAAAAAAGAGGATCAATGACATACAATCCATCTTACACATTCTGCCTAGAAATTCTCCGAAGTTCTCTCTTCGTGTTCTTAATTCTTAGGAGCTTTATTTCAAGTAAGTTTGTAATTTTAGTTTAGAATTCAAGAGGAGAAAAGGACAAGGCAAATGAGATGCAAAATTCAATTTTGTAATCTCATTTGGAACTCAAGTTAGTGCTTTGATTAATTTTACTTGTTTGAGAAATTCTTAATGCTCTTTTTAGATTGATCACCTAAAAATGTAGTTTATGTTTCTTGTTAAATTGTTTATATGCAAAACAACAAAAACCACCAAAATATGTTTAACTCATTATTTGTGCATTGATATATTCAAATGATTCATTCTGTTAGGAAATTCCTTGTGGTTCGACATAACCCTATACTATACTACAATTGAATCTTGAAAGAGGTGTAAATTGTAAAATAGTAAAGTGTTATCAATAAATTTATTTGTTGAAAACACCTTTTAATATACAAAAGTGATGAAACTAACTTACTAACTTTTATTCATTGTTATTTACTTTCCGCAATTTATTTATTCTTTAATACCAACCTTCCTTAAGGAAGAAGTTTGGTTTGTTAATAAAATGAACCCGAAAGGGAGTAAATAAATAAAGGTCACTTAAATTTATTATTCTTTTGTTCTTTATTTATTTATTTGTTTCTAACAACTAACTATTCATCACTTTTGTACATTAGAATACCATTAAACCGATGTTCGAATTTATTCCACAAAACCGAGATGGTATTCAGCTGTACTAAATAATTATGTAATAAGGGATTGCTTCGATACCATTGTACCGACGCTAGAATTTATTCTAACAAAGCCGAGATGTGGCAAAGAAAGAATAACGCATTCACATGATTATTAAGAAGAAAGTTGTAACTGGAATATTCTTGAAACCATTATACCGGCGTTGGAATTTATTTGAACAAAGCTGAGATGGCGAATAAAGAAGAAAACCGAGTTCACTTACTTAATCAAATAAAAAACACACCGAAAGTGGGAGTAATAACCTTTCAACAAACTGGCACTACTGTCAGGACGTGAGGGGGAAAACCTCTCGACGAACAAAATTCTTTCAACACATACTTTGTGATATTCTAACTTGTCTTGAGTATGCTCCCCCTATTTTGTATGCTCCCCTTTGATTTGGAGTTTATGTGCCTGAAATGTTTTATCATGAAAATACACTCTCCCAACTTTTTCTCCCCCTTTTGACTTCATCAAAAATAAGAAAAGCCAAGATTCCAACACAATATAGATATATGTATAGCATACAATATGTATATAACAAGCATAAAGGTAGTCATAACAGTGATATCTCATAGTAGAAATTTAAAAGATGTTCGTACAAATACAACCATAGTCAGAAAAACAGCAAACAAACAACAAAATGTTCACAATCATGCAACCTTACAAACATAATTCCAAGACAAACAAATGAAAGTGTGCATGTCAAGAAGAACACTTTGGAAAGCTCTCTTCATATGTCATGGTTTTGATGAGGACAACTTGTGCCTAAAAGAGCTTGAAGATCATCAACAAATCAACGTGCTTAAGTCTTT
>NW_017722972.1:0-2374 GCF_001865875.1 Lupinus angustifolius
AAGCTCTGTGTATTCATTTCATTATCGGTTAATTGTCGTGCAAGTAATCGAATCTGCCTAAGCTTACTATTTCTGTTTTAATCGATTAAATCAAATTCGTTAATCGATTATCCACATTCTTTTAATCGATTAAATAGGGGTGATTCAGCATTAAGTGTTGAGTTTTGAAAAGCGGATATTCTAACCGTTACACCTATTCAACCCCCCTTCTAGGTGTATTGTAACCACTAATACTTAACAACAAAGATCTAAGATTCAGGTTCAGTGTTATCATCATCAAGGTCCATATTTTTTATCTTATAAGAAAGACGATGAAGCTCGAATTGGACTTGTTGATTCTGAGCATCAAGAGCATCCATTCGATTAGAGATGTAGCCTCGAAGAGAGAATAACTCATCCATGATCATCTGGTTTGTAGGCATGGGAATAGATGAAGAAGACTCAACATGAAACTCAGAAGTTTGTTGTTCAGGAGGGTTGGCAGAGGCATTCACATTAGGATCAACAAGTGTGAATTTGGATTCTCCAGCAGTGGATACACCAAAACATTCAAGTATGTTGGTTATGAAGATTTCATAAGGCAGAGGGTTGTGAGATTCTCAAACAGGCCACTTATGTCTCATTACCATGTTAGCCCAATTGATAGAAAGCTTATGCTTAAAAGCATACGTCAATTGCAGTTCCATGTCATTTATTTGAGAATGATTTGAATATTTTGGAAGAATGACATAGCTCAAAAAGTAATGAAGCAAGCGATCTTTGAGATTGAGATTTCCTAGAGCAAGGATATCTCTACTCTTTACAGTTTCACCTAACGCCATTTGCTTACGCAATTCTATTTCACTCTTAGAGAATCTACACATAGAATAATAGAACCCTTTTATGGTACCTTGAGAAGGTATATTACAGCAAATTGAACTAAAGGTCTTAATATCCAAAAGAACTTCTTTTCCTTTCATATAGGATGTTAGACGATTTTCCCTAAAGTTCACGTTACAATAAAATACTTTAACAAGTTAAGGATAATAGGCTTTTGATTCCTCACAGAAATCAAAATGATCTTGTTACCTTAGAAGAGTAGGGAAATGAAAATCTTAAAACTCAAAGTTACTTACATTACCATACTTAGAAGCGAAAATGGAGCGTCCAAGAAAATGCTATGAGAATGTTTTGCATTGAACATCATTTGCAAGAAGACGTGCCAAAATCCAAAAGATTAGCCTCAGAAGATGAAGCTATTGGCTTTCTTTGAGACACACTGGTACATTGTTTCTTAGCTCTTGATGATGATGTGCGGTTTTTAACAGGATAGGTTTTGCGTTTTGAGAGATTCGGGATTTTTGATTGATGCCACTAAACACGAAATATATGGAATAGAAATGTTTAGGATTGAAAATGTGATATAAAACAACTCAAAAATCACACAAATTGGATAAAAATGAGATTTTTAAGAAAACTCTAGGTTGAATACGAAAAAGAGGGTTTGAGGAGGAAGAAGAAGTGTTTGAAAAATGAGGAGGGAAACTTCAATTATTCTCATAGTAATCGGTTACTCACAATGAGTAATCGGTTACTCAACACAAAATAATTCCCAGATTTCAAACAGACACCTTAGGTAATCGATTACATAGGTGGGTAATGATTACTGAAGCTTCCTGCTCAATGATGTAATCGGTTACTCTCTAGAGTAAACGATTACTAAACCCAGAATTTGAATTTTAGCCATACATGATGTCTGGTAATCGGTTACTCATCATATGTAATCGATTACATACCCAAGAATTTGAAAATTTGGAAAATATTTAAGCAATTTTAAATACAAGTAGGCATATTATAAGCATAATGAAGCATACATATAATCATGAATAAGCATTTAATATATGTAAGCTTCATCAAGTATGTCTAATTCACGTCTAATTTTATAGAAAGGTTCTTTTGCCAGGGGTTTAGTGAATATATACGCTAGTTGGTCATGAGTATCAACAAATTCTACAGATACATCTTTCTTTTGGACATGGTCCCTAAGGAAATGATGTCTTATATCTATGTGTTTGATTCTAGAATGCGTTACTGGATTCTTTGTGAGATTTATAGCACTAGTATGGTCACATTTTATGGGTATGCAGCCTAAGTCCAAGCCATAATCTCGCAATTGTTGTTTAAGCCACAACACTTGGGCACAACAACTACTTGCTGCTATGTATTCTGCCTCAGCAGTACTTAGAGCAACACAGGTTTGTTTCTGGCATGACCATGAGACCAACACATTACCTAATATATGACAAGTACCACTTGTACTTTTTCTCTCATTTTTGCATCCAGCAAAATCTGAATCTGAATATCCAACCAAATCACATATACTTCCTTTTGGATA
>NW_017722973.1:0-1739 GCF_001865875.1 Lupinus angustifolius
TATATAATGATTCTTTTGACAACAACTAAATGTGACTCATTTGGTTTAGATTGATACCTAGCGCACTAGCATACACTAAACATTATATTAGGTCTATTGGCAGTTAAATAAAGTAGAGAATCGATCATACCTCAATAATTAGATATATCATGCATTTTCCAGCTTCATCTGTATCAGTGTATGTGCCAGAAACCATAGGAGTGGCAATTGGCTTCCAGTCATCAATTTCAAATCTTTTCAACAAGTCTCTACAGTATTTTGATTGACTCACAAAAATACCATCCTTCAGTTGTTTGATTTGTAATCCAAGGAAGTAATTTCACTTCCCCATCATAGACTTTTCAACCTCCCCTTGCATCATTTTTCCAAAATCACTACACAAGGTTTCATTAGTAGAACCAAAAATAATATCATCTACATATATTTGAACAAGAAGAGTATGATGATTTATTTTCTTAATAAATAGTGTAGTGTCGACCTTTCCTTTTGTAAAACTTTTTTCAATAAGAAAGTTTGTTAAATGTTCGTACCAAACATGCGGAGCTTGCTTTAAGCCATAGAAAGCTTTCTTTAGTTTATAGACATGAGAAGGATGTCTGTAATCTTCAAAACCTAGAGGTTGTTCTACAAACACATCCTCTTGTATATAACCATTAAGAAATGCACTCTTTACGTCCATTTGATATAACTGAAAATTTAAAGAGCATGCATATGCAAGTAGCAACTGAATAGCCTCAATTCTAGTAACAAGAGCGAAGGTATCATCAAAATCTACTCCTTCTTCATGGTTGTATCCTTGTGCTACCAGTCTAGCTCTATTTCTAACAATAATTTCATTTTCATCTGATTTATTACGGAATACCCAACAAGTTCCTATAACATGCCTATTATCTGGTCTAGTAACAAGGTCCCAAACTTCATTTCTCTCAAATTGGTTCAATTCTTCTTGCATAGCAAGAATCCAATGTTCATCCTCGATTTCATCATCAATCTTAGAAGTTTCTATTTGAGAAATGAAAATCATGTTTAAACAAGCATCATTTATCTTTAGATGAGTAGTGAGACCCTTACTTATGTCTCCAATTATGTTGCCAATAGGATGGTCTCGATGAGTTCTCCATTCTTTGGGTAAATCAAAATGAATATGCTCTTCTTGAGAAGATAGAGTATCATCCATTTTCAAGTGCTCAATATTGGTTGTTGCATTAGTAAAAGAATCGTCCTTTAAAGGGGAACTTAGCAAGTCCTCTTCATCAAGAGTTAACCCATCATTTATTATAGGATTGGTTTCATCAAAAGATACATGACATATTCTTCCAGGGCTAAAGTTCTTGTATTGAAAATCTATAAGCTTAGTAGCCTAGGAAGAATCCTTCATAAACTTTTGCATCAAACTTGCCTAAGTTATCTTTACCATTATTTAAAATTAAACATTTACAACCAAATACATGCAAATGAGAAATGTTTGGTTTTCTACCTTTAAAGAGTTCATAGGGGGTTTTCTTGAGAATTGGTCTTATAAGAACTCTGTTAGAAACAGAGAAAGCCGTACTAACTGTATTAGCCCAAAAATATTTTGGGAGATTAGTTTCATTCAACATTGTATGAGCTAGTTCTTCTAAAGACCAATTCTTTCTCTCTATAACATCATTTTGTTGTGGTTTTTTAGGAGTAGAAAAATTGTGATTGATACCTAGATTATCACAGAATTCTTCAAAAGAATCATTTTGAAATTCTTC
>NW_017722974.1:0-383 GCF_001865875.1 Lupinus angustifolius
CCAGTACGTTAAAGGCAAACAGTGTCTCGGTTCTGCACTTTTTTAGACATTCTCGCAACCTCTCTGTTCTTTGAGTTTCTGAAACAGTAACAATACTAATCCAGGTGCAATAGGATTAAGTAAACCTCGTCCTAAACCTCTCAAACCTTCCGAAATCGCTCTATTTCATCCAAAATCCACCCAATTCCGAATCATCCAATCCAAACCCTAGGTTAAGCTTTGCCCCCCTCTGTTCATCAATCTCAGTTTCGGGTTCAACATTTTCAATGGAGCAGAGTCGTCCAAAGCGGGTCAAGACTACAGCTACGCGCATTCGAAGAAGGGAAACCGGCTCACCCTCCACTCGGGACCGCGGTGACCCCTATTATTCCCTCATTTTGCAA
>NW_017722975.1:0-10340 GCF_001865875.1 Lupinus angustifolius
TTTGGAATAGGGGATTGTTCTTGGGTCAAGGACAATTTTGATCCTGTTGATGTGTACAAGTCATTCTTTGGGGCCCTCATCTGTATATTCAGGGTCAACTGACCAAGGTTTGCATAGCAAGAATCCAATGTTCATCCTCGATTTCATCATCAATCTTAGAAGTTTCTATTTGAGAAATGAAAATCATGTTTAAACAAGCATCATTTATCTTTAGATGAGTAGTGAGACCCTTACTTATGTCTCCAATTATGTTGCCAATAGGATGGTCTCGATGAGTTCTCCATTCTTTGGGTAAATCGAAATGAATATGCTCTTCTTGAGAAGATAGAGTATCATCTATTTTCAAGTGCTCAGTATTGGTTGTTGCATTGGTTAAAGAATCCTCATTTGAAGGGGAACTTGGCAAGTCCTCTTCATCAAGAGTTTTCCCATCTTTTATTACAGGATTGGTTTCATCAAAAGGTACATGAACAAATTCTTCCATGTAAGAGAGTAGCCTAGGAAGAGTCCTTCATCAACTTTTGTATCAAACTTGCTTAAGTTATCTTTTTCATTATTTAAAACAAAACATTTACACCCAAATACATGCAAATGAGAAATGTTTGGTTTTCTACCTTTAAAGAGTTCATAGGGGGTTTTCTTGAGAATTGGTCTTATAAGAACTCTGTTAGAAACAGAGAAAGCCGTACTAACTTTATTAGCCCAAAAATATTTTGGGAGATTAGTTTCATTCAACATTGTATGAGCCAGTTCTTCTAAAGACCAATTCTTTCTCTCTATAACATCATTTTGTTGTGGTGTTTTAGGAGTAGAAAAATTGTGATTGATACCTAGATTATCATAGAATTCTTCAAAAGAATCATTTTGAAATTCTCCCCTATGATCACTTCTTATAGCAGCGATTTTTAGAGAATTTTCATTTTGAACTCTTTTAGGATATTTGCTAAAGGCGTTGAATACCTCATTCTTATGTACTAAGAATAGAGTCCAAGTATATATCTTGAGAAATCGTCTACTATAACAAGAGCATAGTAGTTACCACCATAAATCTTGGTCCTTGAGAGGCCAAATAAGTCCATATGTAGTAATTGCAATGGTATATCGGACGAAACGATATGCTTAGGTTTGAAAGAAGTCTTTGTTTGTTTACCCATTTGACAAGTACTACATAGTTTGTCTTTAACAAATTTTATTTTGGGTAAACCAACAACTAAATCTTTCTTAATCAGTTTATTCAAATGATCCATATGAATATGATCAATTTTCCTATGCCAAAGCCATGCATCATTATTATTATTAGCAACTAAACATTTTATTGGTAAAGAAGAATCTATGTCAATCATATAAATATTATTTATTATCTTACCAATTAGTTTAGAGTTATTAGAATCCTTACTTTTGATGATGTATTTATCTGAATAGAATGCCACACGAAATCCTTTATCGCATAGTTGACTTATGCATAATACTCCTACTATAGTCATTGAAGGTGACTTACCGATTCTACCAACTCCAAGTATTTTTCCCTTGTTGTTATCACTATATGTGGCATGCCTTTCTCCCTTAGAGTTAGGACAGAGAACTTATCTTTGTCGCTCGTCATGTGCTTTGAGCAGTCGTTGTCCAAGTACCATAAATTGCAGGCGGGTCTCAAACTTTCCTACAAAACAGGTTAAGTAATATTAGGTACCCAATTTTCTTTTGGTCCTACATGGTTAGCATTTTTCTCAACCCATCTATAATGGCCTAAGGGCACACCATGTCTTCTCATCATGCAAGTGTTTGATGTATGCCCATGGTTTTTACAATAAGTGCATATGGGATGATGCTTATGTATCCTAGATTTATTATTCTTAAGAGCATGGATACTTTGTATTTGAAAGTTTATCTTTGTTGAGACATTCTAATTCTTAGAATTTTGGTTTTCAAAATAGCCAAGATCTCTTCGATCTATAGATTGTCTCTAAACTTTGATAATCTTGTCTAGATCTTTGCTACTCTTGTTTACCTTATTTAGTTCATGACTTAACGTTGAGATTTTCTTTTCAAGAGTAATGCAGTTTTGACATGAAGATGATGATGGTTTATTTCTGAATGCTTCTAACTCAGTTTTTTGTTTTAAAAATAGTTTGGTGAGTTTGACGTATTCATCATGTAAATCATTAAATGCATGTTGTAATTTAGAAAAAGAAAATAGGTTAGATTCATTTACCTCTTCATCATCAGAGTGATGAGATGCCATGAGAGAGAGATGTGCTTGTTCTTTATTTTCTGGTTCAAAGGCGGAACTGGTATCATTATCTTCCCAAGCTATGTATGCTATTTGTCCAGTCTTCATTTCATTCTTTCCCTTGAAGGCATTCCTCTTCAAATTTGGACAATCCATTTTCATATGACCAGGCTTGCCACATTCAAAGCATGTGAAGTTTTAGTTTGAAGTGGAAGCCTCATTTTTCTTGGTAAATTTCTTCATTTGTCCAGTTTTAGTACATTTGTTCCTTTTAAGGAACTTGCTGAACTTCTTTACTTAAAAACTCATATCTTCCATCTCTTCCTTTTCAAATTCATCTCCTAATGAATCATATCTATCCACTTTTGCCTTGAGAGAGATATACTTCTTCTTTTCTTGCTCTTCATGTTGTTCAAGTTGACTGAGTTCTAATTCATGTTCCTGCAATTTTCCAAACAAAGTAGCCAGAGACATTTTTGATAAACTTTTCTTTTCAGAAATGGATGTAACTTTTGGTTGCCATGTTCTAGTAAGTGATCTTATAACTTTTATGTTCAAGTCACTCTTTGATAATTTTTTTCCAAGTGAAATGAGATGATTTGTAAGGTGGGTAAATATCTTTTGTAAATCAAGTATTTTCTCTCCAGGCTTCATACGAAACATTTTGTATTCCTGGGAAAGAGTATTTAGTCTCGACCTTTTTACCTCCTCGGTTCCTTCGTGTATAGTCTCTAGAGTATCCCACATTTCTTTAGCAGATTTGTAGTTTGATACTCTAAAAAATTCATCAATACCGAATGCAGAAGTGAGGATATTTTTTGCTTTTAGATCATATTGCACTTTCTTCTTGTCTTCATCATTCCATGAGGATTTCGGCTTCACTTCCCTCACACTGTTGATAATTGTGAAGGGTTCATAGGGTCCTTCCTCAATTGCCTTCCAAATGTCTAGATCTTGAGACTCTATGAAGATTCTCATTCTGATCTTCCAGAAGTCGTAGCATTCTCCAAAAAATCTTAGAGGGCGATTGATGATGTAACCTTCACCTAGAAATGATCTTGCGGCCATCTTCGAAGCAGGATAAGTTTTGAGAATAAATTACTCAAAAAAAGCTTTGGTGCCAATTGTAAGACTGAGATGGCAACTAAGAGGGGGTGAATTATTTGTTCAAAACTATAACTGATTTTTCTGCACAATTCAAGAGTTAATAACAGCGGAAAATGATATGCATAAATAATAAAGTAAATGTAAGGAGATAAAGGAGAAGAGAATACAAGGATATTTTTATATTGGTTCACCTTCTTCTCCATCAAAGGCTATATATCTAGTACTCTTGCAGCACAAGAGATTTCTTCACTAGATATTAAGAGTGGTAATTACAATTTCTCACCCCGAGATTCCCTTGTACCTTACTCACTCTCTAACACCTATATCACTCTTCGGAAAATACCCTTTCCAAGTGACTCTATCCCCTTTCTTATCACACCCTAGTGAATGAAAGTAATTGAATACTTTGAAAGAAGACAATGTTTAACAATGGCAATGGATTGCCTTTACAATATTTTGAAGTTATAAAGTCTTGCAATCAAATAACTCAATGTATACTTTAGTATTGATGCTCATAAGATTTGAATAAATTGCAATAACACTAAAGGCAACTTTGCAAATTAAGTTCTGAAAGTTATGAACAAGTTGCACCAAATGTAGAACAAATATTTTAGAAAATTGTAGTTTGAGTAAGTGATTTCAATATAAGTTATGTTATGTATTATGTATGTTTGAAATGAGTTTCAAAGCCTTTATATAGACTTTCCAATCAACCAGAATACCTCTACGAAAAGGTAGGATTTGTTTGAAATGAAATCATTTCGTTTGGGTTGAAAGTTGTGTGGTTTGAATCTGAAAACTAGTGTAACAACTCTCAGTAATCGATTACTTAATCGAAATAATCGATTACTTAATCGATGTAGTCGATTACTTAATCATTATAATCGATTACCCAACAAGTCTTCCCAACTGTGTGATTGATTTTCACATGCAGTAATCGATTACTCAAAAGGTGTAATCGATTACCCAACTGTGTGTCCAACTGGGTAATTATTTACCGTGTTGTGTAATCGGTTACCCACATAGTGTAATGGATTATCCTGATTATTTTTTGTTGGATAACTCGTTTCTCACTCATGCAACCTGTTACTTAGTTCTGGTAATCTGTTACTTAGTCACAGTAACCTGTTACTTAAATCTAGTAACTTGTTACACATTATTTTGAAAATTGTTTTCATTTATACTTGTGTTTATCAATTTTCTTTTTAAAATACTTTTGAGAATTACTACTAAGTGTATATATTAGAGTATAAGGATAGAAGTACCTAAAGACTTAGATTCTGATTTCTTGAAGTTTTGTCTTCATAAGTGTCGCGCACCGATTTTCGGCTACAAGACCTCATTAGATTCGCCACTACATTTTTTCAGTCAAAAAATGTAGAAAAATCTTTTGACCCAATCACATTGGGTCTTGGACTTTGATATCCAAGTTCGGGAGTTGATTACACCCTAGGGAAGGTATTAGCACCCTAGTTGCCCGTTTGAACGGTACCCTATTATGTTGCATGGATTATTAATTGTGTTATTATTATTTTATTTAATTGTGTGATAAATTAATTAATTATTATGAAGAAACAATTTGTTTTTATTATTGTGTCTGACAAGAATGACCCCGGTCCTATGTATCCCTATTAAGGGAATCAAGGCTTACGTAGTTCTTTAGTTAGAAATAGTTTATTTGGTTGGGTTAATTTTATTTATTAAAAATAGTAAAGTTTCAATTCTTTTTTTGAAAAAAAGATATGAGCGAAGCATAGCCCTTACGTCAAATATCGCATCTCATATTAAAACTTGGTTAAGAAATTCGAATTTTTGTTTTTTTATTTCAAAAATAAAATCTTTTTAAGACTTGAAAATATAACTAGTCCTATTAATCATAAGGAAGTGAAGTGTAGCCCTTACGTCCAACACCGCATCATACCTTACAATCTAAGTTAAATATTATTTCATTTTTTTGTTGACTCGTGGATGCTTGTTGTTTTTGTTTTTTTTTTTAATATGCTTTAAATTGATATATAATGAGAAACTAATTAATTACATATTTTGCTTCAAAACTAAATATTTATTAAAAAAATGTTGTAGTATGTAGGCAAAGAATGTATTGTTTATACATTTACCTTTTTGATGTAGTTATGATTATATGTTACAATCGTGATAATTATTATTATTAATGCAATTATTGATAACAAAAATAAAACAATTATACAAGAAAGTAATAAAAATTACATACCTCTCATAGCGAATCCAACAACAATGAAATGCTGCAACACGAAAAAGGTGTGAAAAAAGGCTAACCAATGCAAACAGACATATAGTCGAGGTAGGGACTTTGTGTAGCACAGACTCAGAGACATCGCTTTGATCATGTATATGAAGCTTCTCTACAATGTATACTAATGCAATTATAATTCCTCTTGACTTTCTTTGTATTTTTTCAATTTTTAGGCGGTGTTCTTGTGTATGGAAGATCTTGAATTATTGTGTATTTCTTGATTTTTGGTTGGATGAATATGTGTAAAAGATAATGTCTAGAGAAGAGAGAAATGATTGAAAAATGAATTTTTTGATTGCGAGGATTGTTGTGATGTAGTAGATTTTGATGTTGGTGTGGATGAGAGACTTTGTGGTTGTTGCGGATGAGAGATTTTGTGTATGGAAGATGATGTTTAGGGGGATTCTGGATCCGTTAGGAAAGAAAAAAATGGTATGAGCATTTTTGGCTTTTTCTCCAGTGTCTCTTAAGGGAAGACCACATCTATTTATAGCCAAAACCATATGAACACCAATTAATTCATAGGAGAACATTAAGGGATTATGATTTTTTTCTAATTCCCAATATGATTTTTATCACCCTTAAATGCAAGATTTAATAGCCAAATTTTCATACTCAATCAATGTATTTAATTCCAGCACAAGGCCAAATTGCAAAAAAATCAATCAACACTCAAATCTTTCAAAATTCAAATCTCCATCATAATGATTATTAAAGCTCGAATTACAAATATTTGATTTTATTCTCATGGCCTTCAATATTCAAAAATTCAAATTTCAATAATGATCATGAAAATATTTGATTTTATTCTTATTCAAATTTCGAATTTAAATAATAATGATCATGATTTGAAGCTTGAATTGAAAATATTTCTTGATGTAGGACACTTAGAAAATGTTAGGACCCAACAATTATTTTTTATACTTCCTTTAAGAAAAGAAAATGGATTAAATATATGTCATTATGATAGATCATTCATTAAATATTCATTAAGTGCTGGAAATAATTTTCTTTGGAATCAATTGAAATAAAATTCATTATGTGCTAATGAATTCATTTATTTGATTTATTACCCTTTTTTCTAACAAAAATCAATTCATAGAATCTAATCGAATTCACATAAAATATATATTTGAGTTGATGAAATTTATATCAAAAATATTTATTGAAAATTTGGTTTTTTTAGAAGTATTTTTGGGCCGGACAAAATTGGGTATTCACAATAAGTATTCTTCATTTTCTTCTTTTATGTGATGTTGGTGTCTTCATCAAAACTTTGTCAAGGTTAGGAGTCAGATCTTCTTCAAAGACTATTCCTTCTTGACTCATTAAATGTCTAATGGTCTTTTAAGAATGATGGTAAAGTTTTAAGCTATTAAAGTATTATTACAAGAATCATATTTAATGTCCAATACAATGTAATATATTTTAGCTTATCATTCTTTTTTGAATATATTTCAAGCAAATTTGAATTTTTGTGTTGCACAAGAATATGCTATTGTTTTGAATGAAATAGACTCTAATGATGAAGGAATTTCATATTCCACTTGCTTTAAGTTGTTTGTTTAATGCTCGTCAATATACTAGTGCTTTAAATTCTTTGTTTCATGTCTATATTTAATTTTACCTTAATTTTAAATACATTTTTTTTATAAGCAAAGATTGGATTAAAAGCATAAGGGGGATGCTAACCCAACAATAACTACAACCCGCAGATACACATAAAGTACAGAAAACAATAGGAAAAAGAATATCACAGCCTACACACTATCCACCATTCAGCTCCAAGGGTCCACACATCAATCCGCAAAAGAGAATAAACTATAATCCAGATTGGAAGAAAACCATATCCACAACCTACTCTTGAAGTGATAATAATAGTTTGAGTTACCATTTTGAAGATTAATAATTAGTGTCTTCTGTGTCCATATGTTGAATGTTGATTTAATTTTCCTGAATTGTGAAATTTTAGCTACTAAAGTATTATATTGAAGACTAGTATTGAAAACTTGTATTTTAATTTGCCTATATTGAAGAAGACTTGTATTTAGCCTCCTACTTCCATAAATTTTAGGAATTAGAAAATTCACCCAATAATAAATTACTAGCACGAAGAAGCAAATGAAAAATGTTATAATCAATATAAAGAATCTCATTGCTTGTGTACTTTGTATATATAGTAAAACAAAACAAAAAGTACAAATTTATTGAGAGTCATTCTACTCATATCTCTGTCCAAGATGGAAGTCTAGTTTTCAACCTACTGAGTTTATATTCAAATTTTGGATACAAACTCAACCCCAATCGTCCATATTGTCATCCCCACAAGCAAACAAAATCAAACATCATTTCTTTTATACTTCCCATGTATTGTTCGTACAAATTATTTTTATTATCAATATAAATTAGTGATGTCCATCTTTAGCAAATTATAGTAGTAGATAAAGATGACATAGGAAATAAAATAGCTAAATGTTAGGAATTAGAAAACTCACCCAATAAAAAAATTACATGCACAAATATGCAAGGGAAAAATGTGTGGACCACTTATAATCAATAAAAAGAATATCATTTCTTGTGTACTTTGTAAACATAGTAAAACAAAAAAAGTACAAAATGTGTTTATTAAGAGTCATTCTATTCATATATCTGTATTTTAATAAAGAATGCATGTGGCAATGTCATCAGTTTTTGGAAGCCTCTATATATCTAGATATTCTTGAACTCTAACCAATTTGATTCCTTAATCTGTTTTAGAAGTATATGTTTGTCACCACGACATCCTTTAATTGCCTCACATGGCCTCTGTCAAGAAGATCTTTGCTCCTGACCTTGGCACGGTTTTGATGAAGACATCAACACAAAAAGAAGAAAAGGAAGATTACTTATGAAGACAAAAAAGATTAAAGCTTCAAGACAATTAGTTTAAATCTAAATAGGTACTCTATCATATACTCTTTAATATACCAAAGTAGTAATGCTCAAAATATTTTAAAAGGAATTGAAACACTTCAAGTTTTAAATGAAAACATTTTTAAAAATACTGTGTAACAGGTTACTGTCTATGAGTAATAGATTACCAGTGTTATTAAATTTGAGTAACCGATTACTCAAAGTGAGTAACCGATTACTCTAATTCAAAATTAATTAAACAGTGGACAGAACACTTGAGTAATCGATTACTCAATGTTGTAATCGGTTACTGAGAGCTGTTACATTAGTTTTTTCAAATTTGAAACTCAAGAGATTTCATCCCAAACGAAATGCCTTCATTCCAAACAATTTCTACTCTTTCATAAAGGCACAATGAGTGATTGGAAATCATATTTAAAGGCATTAGAACTCACAATGAAAAGAACTCTTTGAACAACTCTTTCATAACTTTTTAACATTTTTCTCACAACTTTCCTACACTTTTCTGAAATAGTTTTCTGCACTTCTAGCAACTTGCACTCAATCTTTCAAGTTATTTTTCTGAAGTTGCTTAGAAGTGTTTCAAAGTTTTATAACCTTAAAGAGCAATATTACTAAGTATACAAAAGATTTGATTGGATTGCAAGTGTTATTATATTTCATACTTGTAAAGGCAATCCAAAGTCATCATTCAAATTCTTCATTCACTATAATAACTTTCTTTCACATGGTGTGAATAGAAAGGGGATATAGTTACTTGGAAAGGTGTTTTCCAAAGATATAAGTATTAGTGAGTTTGTAAGGTACATAGAGATCTCGGGGTGAGATATTGTAATTACAACTCATAATATTTAGTGAAAATCTCTTGTGCTGCAAGAGTACTGGACATAGCCTTTGGTGGACAAGAAGGTGAACCAGTATAAAATTCTTGTGTACACTCTTCTCCCTTACCTTATTTGATTTATTCTTGTTTATATTTTTTGCATATATTTTCCGCTGCACGTTAACTCTTGATTTTGCAGAAAAAGTGGCCATAATTTTTAAGTCAACTAATTCACCCCCTCTTAGTTGCAACCTCGTTCTTAAAATTGGCACCAGAGCTATATTTGAGTAAGATATTCTCAAGTCTGATTCTATATCAAGATAGCCTCAAGATCCTTCCTAGGAGAAGATCCCAACATCAACTGCCCTCCAAGCTTTGTTGGAGAGTGCTATGATTTTTGGAAAATCAGAATGAGGATCTTTATTGAATCTCAAGACTTGGACCTATGGAACGCCATTGAAGAAGGACCATATATATCGTTTACTTTTATCAACAGTATAAGAGAAATAAAGCCAAAATCTTCATGGAACGATGAAGACAAGAAGAAAGTGCAATATGACCTTAAAGCCAACAACATTCTTGTGTCAGCTCTAGAAGAAAAAGAATTTCATAGAGTGTCAAGTTGCAAAACATCGAAATAAATTTGGGACACTCTAGAAAGGATACATGGAGCCAAAGAAGTATAAAGGTCTACAACAAATAGTGAAGCATCAACATCAAAGCAAAAATCTACATACTCAATATGCAGAAAACCAGATCATCTAAAATGTGCTTGTCTAGCCCTACAAAAGCATCATACTTTCAAAGGAAATAAGGAGAAGAAGCATAGAAGAACAAATGGTATATCAGAAGCTAAAGATGATGGTTCAAATGCAGAACTTAGAATTAAGGAGCAAATACATATTTCGTTGATGGCTTCACATAATTCAAATGACGATTACAAGGTTAGTAACTCTGAACCAAATGATACATTTTCATATAATGAGTTACATAAC